>NC_081411.1:753236438-753536438 GCF_030272615.1 Cryptomeria japonica | reverse complement strand
GGAGAATTGGACAAGAGATGAATCAAAAGATGAAGAAGAGAAGAAAAATATAGTAGATATTGCAACATAGAAGAGGAAAATGGAAGAGATGGATAGGAGAGAACATAAGGAAAAGTGGAAGTGATTGGAATAAGCACAAAATTAGAAGATTGAGCATGAGAGAAACATCACGTACAAGAGGAAGCAAAATATAAAAGGCAGTTGACGAAGAGGAAAATGAGCCTACAAAAAAATATAGTGTTAAAAAAATGCAATGTGTAATGCCTCTTCTGCTGCTCTTTTGTATTGTTTCTTCTCAATATGGATTGAATGATTTTTTAATATTTTTATATTTTTGGTCCAATGTGGGTTTATATTGTATTTTGAAGTTCATTTTTCATTACGTAGTTTTATTTTCAAATTTGGATCTCTCAAAGCCTACAATGGAATTTTGATTTGTTTATTGAGAGGGAATTCTTGGAGGATTTTTGTGGGTAGGAGCTATTTCGATTTGTGAGGGCAAACCCTTTATGCTACTCAGTTTTTGTGAGCTCTCTTGGTGAATTTGGTTTTCTTTTCAATTTCAAAGTTTTATCAAAGTTGAAGGTATGTTTCTTGAATTTCTCTCTTGATTCTCAATGGAATTGTGTGGTTCTTGTTTCTAGTAGTTAGCTATTAGATTTAGAAGCTTTCTCTAATTTGAATTTGAATTTTTAGTAAAGAATTGAATTTGTATGAATTTGATTTTGAAAGCATGGTTTCACAAAAGGAAATGCTACCCACTTGTTATTGGATGCCTAGACTTCAGATTTTATTGCATAAATGAATTGTTCACCTATGGATCAAGGGGTTTTACTAGATTTTTTATTGGATACGTTTGAAAATTTAAACTTTTGAGAGGTCCATCAATGGTGGATGGCCTCCATGACTAGTTTTGGGTCATTTTGGGCCTTTGATTAAAATGTGAATTTGATGTTTTTAATGTGATATTATTATGTGGAATATTAATATTATATATGAGAATTTAATGGTTGGGTCAATTTGGATCCATTCTCTTGGCAATAGGGCCAATCGAGTATGTTTTGGATGCATGTGAAAATGTTGTTGCATATTATATTTTATTGATGAATTCTAGAAATGTTGGGCTCAATTGTGGTAATATATGGTCTTGCATATTGGATTCTTGCCATGGGTTTCATGTTTTGATTTCTTTGAGCTGAGGGTAGGTAATAGGACCAATGATGGGAGTGGTGTCCAATGGGGGCTAGGGTACAAAGGGATTGCTAGGATAACCCATTGAACATTTTATAATCAAGTGAAAACTAATGACACATTAATAAAATGAACCAAGATAAAATGAATACCCCTCTCATGGCCTTGAGTTCTCATATAGGATAAGGATGAGTTAGGAAGGCTTGGTCATCCATGGGATGTTGATCTGGCAAGATTGAGCCTCCTCATCTGTATGAGAGGACTACTCAATTCACGTGAGCCATCCTTTTGAGATATGTGATGACACTACCTAGTCTTGTTTCCTGTGTACTTAGCCTTGTATTTATGAGTAGCACCCAAAAAAAGGATAAATGTCTTCCATGTAATTGTTCTTATTGATGGATTCTAGAGTTATCTATATTTGATGGCCATTTGGCATTGTGACCTCTTTGGCTAATGAGATTGGATTATTCTTGACCTTTTTGGTGTTGATGCTCCTTTTTTAGTCCTTTTATTATTGTTTTGCATATGGATTGCATTGAGGATTATGCCTATGTCTCTTTCATTTAATGATGTGGCTTTATGTGCTTGGATGATCATTTTGTTTATGTTGAGATGTACTCCGTGTTTCCTCTCGTGTGGGCCTATTTGTCTCCCTTTCTTTTGTGTGTGACTATTTGGGCTATGTGACTATCTCCATGAGCACGGTGGAATTTGAATCTATGGGTTCCACATGGTCGGCTAGCATTTCTAACCACTATTGGGAACTGGAGGACTTGGATCATGAGTGTTTGAAGAGTTCCTTCTCCTTCCTCAACACTTGTTCTTCACTTTCTCTCATTTCTTTCTATTATAAGCTATCTATTTGGATGTAAGAATCATAATCATTTATGATATGTATATGGAATACTTTAAGAGGCTATGTATGTAATTGTAATATATATTATAAGTATGGGTGTATCTTTATGGGGTTTTGTGTTGGAACTAAGCACCAAGCATGATCTTGTATGCTTTTCATTTGATTCTATAATATGATGTTATCATAGGAACACTTTCTTTGGTGTTTAAAATTAATGTATAAGTTTTTCTTATTATATTGGAGATTGAATTGGTCATCTCCTATTGTGGTAATGTGGTTTTGACCCAAACCTTGTTGGATAGACCTCTCGGAAGCTAATCTGGGCTTAACCAGAACCACCCAGTGTGTGTTTCTTGATGTCCAATTATGGAAATTAGTTGTGTTGGACAACTAAGTGTGCTTATTGTGGATGAATTGGTTTGGGTGGTGGTGAAATGAGTCCTCTTGGACTCCACCTTGTCTTGTAGGAATCATCCAATGATGCAGTATCTCAAGTCTTGACCCATTTTCTCACCTTTTTCCCCAAATATCTCAACTCGGGGTTTAGATGGTCATTCTAAATTCATGAGAAGCTCACTAGTTTTGGACAAATGCACATCTCAAGTATGTCAGTGTGGGTCAAGGACTCTAGTGTGGCTCATGGACATCATCATGAGTAGAGTACACTAGAGTGCCATGATAGTGTCCTTTTATTGCATCAATATCCAACGTTATTGTCTAGTTTCTCCTTGGGAGCTCATACTTGTTTGTTTGGTCTGAAGATGATTTTAGGGGCTAGAGATATCACTTTGACCTAATTTTGGATGTGTTGCAAATATAGAAATTACAAGGAACCCTTTAAGGGGTCTTGAGTAGGTTTTAATTGAGTTTGGATTGTGTCAATAGCGTCCATTTGTATTTAGGGTTTTACTAGAGCCCATCCATGACACCTAGGACCTTGCAGTTTGTCTTGTTTGAGGAACCAAGCTTGGTAACTTTGGAGATAGTCATGTGTGATCCTAAAAACCTCTTAGACCTCATCCTAATGTTTGGGATACCCTTCCCCTTTACTTATTTATATTTTTGAGTGTTTAGTCTTCCACTTGTGCATTGTTAGTTATCGACAAGATTAATGTTACCTTGACGTGAGTGTATACTTGTATCCTTATGCATGATGACACTTTATTACTTCAAAAAAAAATGCATTTCTTGTGTAATTTTCTCTTATCCTCTAGGGTTATTTGGTGGGTCGTTACACAATGTATTTTTTACTCACAAACTAAAGTACAAGAGAAAAATCCTACAAGGATAAATGATCAAAAACAATAGAATAAGCCTACAAAAAATATTGCAACATGTTTTTCATCACAGACAAAAGTATGAGGAAAGAAAGCCTATAATGAGAATTGATAAATCATGGAATAAGCCTACAAAAAAATATAATTTTTGAAAATACAATGTGTTATGAATATGCTCTAAATTTATAAATTAACTAAATATAAATGATATGAACTAAGTCAATCTCACATTGCAAACAAATTTCCTTTGAATGTGAAGAAAAAAATATATTGGAAAACGTAATGCATTTTTGAACCTACACTGAACATATGTTTTAATTCAACATAGATGATTGGTAATCATGGTGATATTAGCTTAGAATTGGAGTGAAAAGGACTATACCTCTCTCTATCACTTACCAACCACCCCCCCCCCTTCTCTCTCTCTCTCTCATCCTTTTTCTATCTCTTTATATATCCCTATCTACCTAACTCTCATTACCTACTTGTTCCTCCCTCTCTACCTAACTCTCACTACCTACTTTCCTTATAATATGGAGAAGGGGCCACTCTTATTATAATGAACCATTATAATATGAAATTTTCTAACATTTACTAAAAACTAAAACTATATATGAAAGAGCAAGAAAAAGTTATAATTATTGTCTAGATGTCCAACAAGACAATGAGAATCTAGGTTAAAGAAACATAGTATTTTGAAACAATATTTTAAGAAGCTATGTGAAGAGAAGTTGAGTAATCTAAAGAAATAAAATTTTATGAAGAAGGGGTTTGTGTATTTGAGATATGTTATCTCATTTGGTAATCTTAGGATTGATCCAAAGAAAGGAAGGGCTATCATTGAATGGCCTACACCAAGGAGAGTTGTAGAGGTAAGATATTTTCATTTTTTGGCAATTTTTATAGAAAAATTATCAATAATCTTAGTAGCATTTGTGCACCCCTAATTAATACAATGAGAGTGGATAGAAAATAATTTAAATGGATTATAGGAGCAGCCAAGAGTTCCAATATGTTGGAGAAGAAAGTCACAAATCAACCTATTTTGGCTCTTCTTGATTTAAAAAACACATTTCAAGTAGATTGTGACTCTAGTGATAGTTACATGGGAGCTTTTTTGTGTCAATAAGGTAAGCACATTTCTTATTTCAATAAGAAGCTTAATAATGCCAAGAAAATGTATTTTATCGATGATAAAAAAAAAAGATGCTATAATTCAATCTTTAAAAAATGGAGGCCATATTCATTTCCAAAAGAGTTTGCTTTGTATATTGGTCATCAAGATTTTCAATACCTTAATAGTCAAGGAAAGTTAAATCAAAGGCACTAAAAGTGGGTTGAGTTTATGTATGGTTGTAATTTTTTTGAAGCACAAGAGTGGAAGGTCAAACAAAGTTGCAAATGCCTTCAGAAAAGGATAAAATTTATTGATGGAGATGAAGATAGAGTTTGTTGGGTTTGATAAACCATAAATTTATATCTTGATGATCTAGACTTTGCATAGACCTAAAAAGCTTATTTGGAAACTATTGTGGAGCAGTCATGACAGGAGGGTTCTCATTGAGAATAGTCTAGACCGTGTGGCAAGAGTTAACACAATGGAAGCAACAAAATACATAGAGAAAATTTTAATTCAAACATCCGCAACATCTTAGATTCATCAGAAACTAGTCGGTAACATCCATTATTCATATAACTTTCAGGCCTAGAACGACTTACATTCTAGATTATAATCCATCTGAACCTCCAAGAGGTGTTTGAATTACATAACACGAAATCATTCTCATATAATCTCTTTTTGTCCCTCTAAGGGTCAATTAAAACAATATAAATAGCATCTGGAACACATCTAGGTCGGCCACAAGAGGTCGTGTTCTCCAAAGATAGTAAAATGAAACATGTAAGGTAGGTCAGAACCAAAGCATGAAGATCAACTATGTCAAAGACAATAATGAAGTGTGGACCCCCAAGGAAGGTCGGCCAAGGGCCTAGGAACAACACACGCAATACCAATTAGATCTGCAATCCGATAAATCAATCTACATGAGAAGAAATCTCCAACTAGCCTTTAAGCTCAAAAACTACTCTGGGAACCAAGAAACAACCAATACTTGCCATAAAAGAGTCCAAATGAACTGAAAATCTAGAACAAGGAATAAGAACACGTCTAGAAGCCAAGAATTTGATCCGCAATGGAAAAGGGACAACTGTCAGAGAATTTTGCGAGTAGCATAGAAATTGCAACACAAAACAAGAACAACTAAAAAGAAAATATATTTTTGGTTGATGTCAGATTGATCAACGACCGGGGATGCTCCTACATCATATTGCAATGGATATGATGAGATAGATGTATTCCTTAATCCAATATGGCATGTTGTTCAAAGGAAGAAAGTTGTGCATTCCAAGGATTTTTAGGAGAGAGAAACTCATTAAGGAGAAGCATATTTGAGGGTTGTTAGGACACTTTGGTTAAGATAAGACCATTTCTCTTATTAGTGAGAGTTATTACTAACCACAGTTTCCCCAAGATGTGAAGAGATTTGTGGAAAATTATGAAGTATGTTAGATGGCCAAAGGATTAAGTCAAAATACTAGGTTATATCAGTTGTTACCTATACCAAAAAGGCCATGAGAGTATATCATTGTGTACTTTATTTGTGGTTTACCAAGGACACAAAAAGAAAATAATTCAATATTTGTGATGGTTGATATATTTCCAAATAAGGCATGTTTCATTTTATGTCAAAAGACCAATGATGTTCTTCAAATTATAGAGTTGCTTTTTATAGATGTGATTAGACTTAATGTTCTACCAAGGAATATACTTTTTATTATAGATTCCAAGTTTGTAAATTATTTCTAGAGGACCTTATGAAAGAAATTGAATATTGATTTGAAGTTAAATTTTGCACACCATCCACAAATTTATGGACATACAAAGGTGGTGAATAAAATTTTGGGTAACTTGTTGAGATTCTTAGTAAGAGATAAGCCCAAGGGATGGGATTTGATTTTATCATAGATAGAGTTTTTGTACAAAAATCTTATTAATAAGAATACTAGTAAATCCTCATTCCAATTCATATATGAGAAGTTAGTCTTAGGAATGCTTCTTAGTTGAGGAAGATGGACAAAGAGGAAAAGAGTATTGTCAAAATTGAGGACTTTACAAAGTACCCAAAGAATTTGCACAAAGAGGTAAAGAACCACATTAAAAAAATGAATACTCAGTACAAGGCTAAGGTGAACTAGATATGAAAGTTTAAAGAATTTAATGTTGGAGATGAATTTATGATTCATCTTAGAAAAGAAAGGTACCTTATGGTAACATATAATAAGTTAATTTTTTTTTTAAATGGACCATCTAGGATCTTAAAAGATGTGATTTAGGAAAATTATATGGGGTGAAGTTTCCAAGTGGAGTTAATCACGTGTTAAACATTTTTTATTCGATAGAGTATCATGAAGGCATGTAGGATGGATAATAGAAGAACAGTGGAATATTCTAGCATCTAGTCTAGAAATTGATGAAGGTATGTTTAGTTGAAGATTCATCAAGGTTATCCAAGGTAGAGGTTGACCAGCTTGATTTTACTCTCACACTAGACATGTGTCATGATTATTTCTTAAAATACCCCAAGTGTATGATGTAGGAGCATCCAAGATGTAAGGGAAATATTACATTACCCAAAATAAAATTCTTTTAATTTCTATTTTTTGGCAAATATTCATGAAGCTTACTTCTTTTAAAGTTTTGAAGAATAATTAGAAATTCAAATTTTTGATAAGAGATAAAATAGTAGAGTTTATATTTTTATTAAGTTTTTATATGAACTCATAGGGACTTGAAATTTTCTTCAAATATCTACAATGGTAAATTTCACATTATGGATGAGTTTTGAGCCAAAATTAGTTCTAAAACTCATTTAGGTTTTTCAAAATCTTGAAAAAATCTTCAAAATTGAGTTGTGAGGCTTCAAATGGGCTTTCATAACCTTAGAACTTGGCATCATTCAGGACTTTGAGTAGTTCATTTTTTTTTAAAAGGACCCAATTAGGTGTCTGAATCAAAAGTGATGTCTCCCATAAGTTACCTTTGGAGAGGGTTACAAATTTTAAAAATTTCCTTGAAGGCACCTAACGGCTATTTATGATCATTTTTTTTTGTCATTTTCCAAGTGTTGGATTGACAATGGAAAGGTGGTAAGTCATGAGAAAGGAAGGAAATTAGAATTAGAAGCATAATATAGAGTAGAAAAGGCCTCTATAAACAAAAGAAAAATTGTAATGTGTTGTAACCCATTGAGAATTTCATCCTTTATTTGTTTCTATTTTTTGTAATGTAATTTATTTTTTAGTTCAATAGAAGAAATTTCATAGTTTCCTAGGATAAATATGTTTGTTTTCTTATAGTGTCCCCCCCCCCTTCATCACCCTCCCATCCACATCTTGAGAAGCGAAAAGATTTGGAGGAGCACCAATGAGCATAAAAGCCACAACACCTAAGGATGCTACTCTAACAAGGAGAGTTGATAAAGAAAAATACAAAGAGGATACTTCGAGACAAACAAAATCCAATGGTACCACATCCATACACACCTTACGATGCAGTAGGAGTAATTGAAAATACAAAAGGCAACAATTCCTTCTCACTCATAAATGCCACAATAACTTATAAATAAGTAAGATGTTTAATGGAATGAGATTGAGGACTAGACAATGGGAAGGATTTAAAATTACCAAAAATATGCTAAGATGAAACTTGACATCATTCTAATATGTGTTAGGGATAATACTAAGACATTTATGCTTACAAAAAGCATCCCTGAGATATCCAATGTCATAATAATCTTGACACTTGATTGCCACTTTTTTATAGTCTACTTTTTTAACCCAATATAGAGATACAAGAGACTATTGGGTAAACATTCCTGATCAAGAACTAAAATGATTCTAGGAGGGGATCAAATTTTGGGAACTATGATGGATGAAAATGGAATCAGGTAGCATTAGGACCTAACTCCACTTTCATTCGGACACTGGAATACAAAATCAACTAAAGGAGTGATTCTCTTTGACTAAATATTTTGAAAGAGAGTAAAGGAATACTTTTAGGGTTTGTATTCCTTTGTTGCTATGAAAGAGAATGTGAAAAATGTAGGAGAATGATAAACTAAGTTGATAGGATGAATGAAAACAACTAGAACAACAACAATAACAGTCTGATACAAAAACAACACTAAGACAAAAGCATAGATCTAGAAATGGGAATCTGATGTGCACTTGTGATAGAAAATTGGGCTTGATCTAGCAAGATCAGAGCAGTAGGCTTTGGTCTCAGTGACTATACTAATATGCAAACTGAGACTGTCTAAAACCTACCTACCAAATTTGGGGTTGATTGAGGAGGACTAGGGCTTTAGGCATCATGGTCTTGGTGGACTAGGGTGTCGGGCACTTTGGTCTAGGCACTCAGGTGAATTTTGGCTAGATACTTTGTCTCTAGGTCTTGATGTTGTTTAGATCTTCTCGACTCCACTAGATACATGTAACTGCATATAAGAAGGAAATAAAGGGGGTTGTGGATAGGGGTTTGCCTAATGTCAAACCTTGAGTTTGTAATAAACCCTAATTGAAATAGAAATTGAACTAATTGAATTCGAAAAGCTTGCCTTTTGAGGGCAAGGTTGAATGCTTGAGTGAAAATGATTATACCTTCAATAGATGATGCAATTCTCTTAGGATAAGTCCCTCGTGTTGATGAAATAACATGACAAATCACACAAAATCCATCATGAAATCATAATTGAAACATGATATGAAGATGCCTTGGTGTAGTTTGTTGCTCCTTGAATCAGATCTGCTCTTGAATTGATGATAATTTTTGAATATGATTAGATCATGAAAATGAATTGAAAGGGATGCCTTATATAGGGATTTCATAATTAAAATTTCCTTTAGGCTAACTTATAATTAATAAAAAATTGACACGAAGAGGGATTCGAACATTATAATACCGCCAAATTAAGCTCCCAAAATTTAGGGAAAAAAGTATGAGACCAAAATGCTAGCATTCTGGTTCGGCTAACTTTTTTCCAATTTTCTAGGGATGCGAGATATTGTGATTATAAAGTCAAATCCAACATGGTAGGTCAATCCAAGGTGTGTAGATATGTGAAAATGTGATTTGAAGATTGAAATTAGGACAATATTAGGATTAATTTAAAATAAAATAAAAAGGGTTGCACTTAGGATTAAGGGCCCAGTTTTAGAATATGTGAACTATTGAGAGAGGACTTTAGATTTAATTAAATTAATAATTAAATGCCTAAAGGAGCCTCATAAATTTAATGGGACACACTAAGGCATGTGCTAACCTAAACATGGCATTGGACAACCCTAATTAGGGGTGTACAACTTATGATGCTACAGGAACCAAGAATTAGTGATGAGCACTAAGTTCTCCAAAAAATAATACTAATTGTTCAAGATAGAGGCTCTATTGTCTAGAAATAAATAAATAATAATAATGATAAACCTTATAAACAAGGGCAAATATCTATTAAGAAATGAAATAATATTTTTGAAATGGATGTGATCTAGGCCTAAAGAGTCGCCCAAAATTGCCAAAAATGATTTAAATTACATAATAGTCCATTTTCAATAAATTTGTATTCTACTGCACCTCCCTCCTAACACAAGAAAATGGATCTCAATTGAGACTAGGATAGGAAGTACCTTAGTGGCATGCAAGATCAAGTATAAACCACTTAATGTGGGGTACATCCCATTCTCAACTATATAATTAAAACTTTGTATTAAAATGGCTAGAGGCCCTTTCAAGCTATTAGCAACACCTAGTACTTTGAAATATTTTAACTAATGAATCAATATCTAGCAATCATAATTGTGGTAGCTAAAAAAACCTCATTGAATTAAGAGGAGGGATGTCTAGGAGTAATTTGAGTAGCCATGGTTCGACCCCTAATTAAAATATTAGGGAATGACACCACTTAATTCCCTATGGATTGAAATAAATCATTCACACACATAGTGAGGGCAACACCATTCAAATGGTGATCAACATCTAAGGAGAAGAAAATGG
Source organism: Cryptomeria japonica (assembly GCF_030272615.1). Classification (NCBI taxonomy): domain Eukaryota; kingdom Viridiplantae; phylum Streptophyta; class Pinopsida; order Cupressales; family Cupressaceae; genus Cryptomeria; species Cryptomeria japonica. The sequence goes on along the minus strand of NC_081411.1, from coordinate 753,526,003 downwards.
AAGTGGAAGGAATTTTGTGTTTAAGCAAAGAAGACACCTTTGCATACTTCTAAATTTTTAATTAAGTATTATTAATGTTAAATAATTGATTATATCAAATAATTCAAATATAAATTTATATTTTTTAGTGAACATTGTTTATCATTATATTTTTGTAAATAGTTAAAATAATATGCATAAATATTTTAGTTTTATATTTCAAAATACTTTAATAGAATTAGCCTACAATAAATATTAAAACTTTACAAAAAAATGAAGCTAATGAAACTCATAGCTCTCAAAATCTATTACTTGTACATATCTACTATTTCTCATCAATTCAAATAAAATAAATAAAATTGGAAAAAACAGTACAATCTACCAATTTATATCTACATAATCACATTTGGATTAATTGTTTATAGAATTATATGCTCATTATGAAGCCCATATTGAATGAAAAATGTTGTCATGTGTATTTGTTTATAATTTCCTCATGTTGTAAGCATGCCTAGGTTTAGAGGGAGCGACACATTCAAGTTCCTAATAAGGTCTTGAATTTGGTACAAGATTGTGGATGAGTAGACCATGTGGTCATAATCTATGCTAAAATTAATTGCACATTACTTGGAATAATTGGTCCACAACAACATACATACTCTAGTCTCTTTCATATTATGATCTTGTATCAATGGGGATATGCGACAATGGAAATGGCCTTCCTACTAACATGATGATTATTAGACTTTATAAAATTTATAATATTTTTACTTAATTTTATCGATAAATAATTATTTTGCATCCAAGGAACATGGAAAGCATAGACTTGGATGTCACTCTATTTGGTAGAAATATTATTTATTAATTATTTATCATCTCACATGTAATTGCAGTGGTATTCACATTGGAGTTACTTTTTGGGAGATATTAAAAATTAGGTAAAGAATGGATGCATAAGAAGGTGTAAGAGAATCTTCTATTAATGGATCTTATGAGGAATTTGGTCAATCTTTGTTCATATTATGTGTTGTAAACCTTGCATAAATTTGAATATTAAAATGTTATAAATTAAATAATTATTTAGTTGTAGTGCATCTAGGAGATGTGTTTAGCCACACTAGGTACTTATTTTTGGGGGGCCACTTGTAAAGTTGTATTGTATACTGGGATAGTTGTTTTATGTATGTGGGAGATATAAAATAATTAATGGGGGAAGTCTTTAATATTGTGAGAATTTAGTATCAAATTTTAAATGAGGGATTAACGATTTTGAGGCATATAACTTTATCTTATCACTTCATTGGATTTGTGTGAGCTTGTGTCTATATAAGAAAGCTCATGTTTAGTGGTCAAAGGTGGTTGGGTGAGTGGGCTATCATATTATTAAGTCATTATGAGGATTGCATATGTGAAGTTAGCATGGGATGTGTGGATTCATGCTTCGATATGAGGATGCATTTGAAAATATTGATGTTTTAGTAGTGTTCATTATAACTTTGTAAGTGCATGTAATATTTTACTACTAAATGATAAATTGAGTATGTATTCTTTCAGAGGTTCATTTTTCCCTCTTGAGGGTTTCCCTAAGGTGTATCTTATGTTATCTCGTGCCTTATCTATTTGATCTATGCATCTTTTTTATTTTGTAAGCTTGTATGCATGATACGTAGGAAATAGATTAAATATACTAGGTATTACACATGATTTCCTAACAAGTAGTTTGTGGGAGGTGTTAGATCCTACATTTTGTCATGGCACTTTTTTGAGTAGATATGGTGCAAAAATGAATCGATGGGTATGCAAATTAGATTTAAGTAATTACAAGGTGTGGATACATTGTGCAAGTGTTATTATGTAGATTTGGGGTTTGCATATTTGTTGAGTTTATTGCATATCTAGGATTTGGAAATTTTGGGTCAAAATCATTTCTTGGTGTATGCCAGAAATGTGGTATCAGCCTACGAGAGGGAAAAATATCTCAAACATACACATGAAACATTGCATTAGAGTTAGAAATCACAAAACAAGTTAGTGAACCAAAAACCCTCAAAATCGTCTCATGCTCCTCTATCCCTAAAGAACTTCAAGATTCAAGGTGGCCCTCACTTGGAAGAGTACTTGATCTCTTAGACGACAACCTAGAGAACGATATTTTAAAGATGATTCTAGGATCAAAATGGATGCAACTAAGATCCTAGTGAATGGTGAGATGACGGATGAAAAATAAGGATGCAAGATGCAAAAATAGATATGATCAAGATGATGAAGATAAGATGAAGCTATGTTAATTCCAAATTGAAGATTAAGATGGACTAAGTAAGCTAGATGAAGATGAAAACTAAGCAATTAATATGAAGTTAAGCTAACTAAAATTACCTAAAGCATGTTGCAAATGCTAAGTGCTATAATGCTAATGCTTGAAGACTTGGATGCTTGAAGATGACCAAGATGAGCTCCTTAACCTACAAAATGACTATGATTTAGATGCATAAGAGGATTAGATGATTTGAAGAAGGAATGGACTCTATTTATAGCCAAAATAGAGAAATGGATGGTTGATATTGAGTAATCTCAACAAGGGCTAGGATTGAAAGTTATCAATCCATGAGAGGGATTCAATCCAATCCCAAGCTAACAAATGTCACCTTGTGATGGCTTGAGAGGATGCTAAGTAAGTATTAGATGCTAAGCAAACATTAGGGATAACCTCTAGAGGTTAGGACATTGGATAATGCCATTACCCAAGGAGGCATGCTATTACCCAAGAGGCAAACTCTTGTGAAACATGGGAAAATAGTTAAAGGGACAACAATCATGTCTAAGCGGTGTGGGCTTGTAAGAGCATTAAATGCTCTATGGAAGGCTTGGGAAGGTTAACTTCTCCAAGGAGGAAAACCTCTAGTGGTTTTGTAAGAGCCTTACATGTTTGGAAGACTCAACAAGTTAACTTGTTGAAGAAGGTAGAGTCTTCCACACATTTTGAAGACTTTCCCCATTTTTAGGGAAATGATTCCCATAAATTTAGGGATGAAACATGATTAGATGAATTAGGCATGATTAAGGTGGATTAGAGAGTTTCTAGAAGAAATTAGGATGCAAGTGCGAGATGTAGGATTTTACAAGTGGGTGAGGGAAAATAGGATTTTTAGTTAAACTAAAATGATTTAATTTAGCCAAAAGGGATGCAACTTGCATTTGAGGGATTTTGCAAGTGGGGGAATTTACAAATAAATTTTGATTTATTTACATGAAAAGGGATTTTTCAATAAAATGTGAATTTAATCAAAAAGGGGAAAAAGGGATTTTAATCAAATAAATAAGATTTATTCAATCAAATGGCTAAGGGTACTTAATCAAACATTAGTTTAATTAATAGGTTAGGCTAGAAGAAGGAGATTTAAGCAAATATTTAATTTGATTAAAAGGTCAATTAGAAGAATAGGGATATTAATTAAATCTTAATTTAATTAATTGGAAGAATTAGGGATAATTAAATGGATAAAATTGCCAATAGTGGCATGTTGTGATGGTTCAAGTCCCACCGATTCATAGCTCCGGGTTAAAATGGGTTTACCCCTTCAAAAAAAAATAAAAAATTAAATGAATAAAATTCACTTAATTCATTGTGCAACTTTTAAGTGTCTACACTTGGAATGGGATTTTATATGAGGGTTTTGTAGGGGAAGTTTCATTAATGACCTCTTGAATTTTCATATGAAAGTTTCATAGACTCGAGGGCATACAATTGTCTCTAAAGTGAGTATTGAAATATATTAAAAAATCTTATTTTTATACTTAAAAATATTTATTAATTTAAAAAAAATTAAAAAGTTAAAGTTTAAAATAAAAAATTGTCTTGGTGTGGTCCGTAGACTAACACCCATACCCACCTACATCGCGAGAAGATTCGATAGGTCGATACATTTTCATAGCATTAACCAATGATTGTTAGTTCCTACGTTAGGTGTGACTTAGCCTCTAAGTCCCAAACCCCCCGATCAACTAGGGTGACTATCCCAAAGCCTTAAAACATTTAATCCAAATTATCATTTAAAATCAATGCTGAATAATAAATTATTCTCCTTTATGGTTGCACCTTTAATGAAGCACCACCTAGGCATCGTTGGTGGGGCTATCGATCGACCACCCAAAGTCGCCACTATGCCACCCACATAGGCAAATTGGGTAGGTTTTTTTTAAATGGGCATAAATTTCACTTAGGGATTTGATTTTTTGAATTCCAATAGTAAATGGAAAGCTCTCTCTCTCTAAACTACAAATTCATACTATTTTGGTTCCCTTGTTTTTTTTAAATCGATGTCTGGGGTTTGGAAGTTAGGTGTTCTCTTGTACATGATTTTTAACACAAATTTTGCATAAGGAATCACATTTTTATTTTTAATAGGTGTTGAAATAAATTTTTAGTGTGATAATAGAGTTTCAATTGTTGGTGTAGAGAGAGGTTTGTACATATTTGATCTTCTATAGATGGCCAAGATTTGGAGTGTGAATGTGAGCATCTGAATGATTCAAGAGATGAAACTTTGAGCGAGTACATGTTATAATATGATATTTATGATGGTGTATTTGATAATAAATTTTGATGCTTTCTGGTATACGTTTACAAGTGTTTTCAAATTTTGAACTATGATGGTGATAGGTAAGTTTAGGTTGTCTTTTTATTTTGAGGACATGGTTTGACATGTGTGGAGAGTTGAAGTCTCATGTTGGTGAGTAGAGTGTAGGTACAATTTTATTGATTATTATTATTTCATGGATATGTGAGCACATTTGATCATTGGCATGACATGATTAGGTTTGTGGTTGTTTGGTGGTGGTGTGGTTGAGTGTTAGAAGGTTGTTCTTATCCCTTGGATGCTTGTTTGGTTCCTTGACTATGGTTACTCATTTGTGGAAAACTTTTAAAACTTAAAATTTATAGTTATCTTATGTTTATATTTATGTCTAAAAGTTTATCCTCTTTGATATCTTAGTTTGTAAGGTACTAATGTGATGATGAGTCTGCATGTTTTAGTATTTTGGATCTATGAGCTATGCAATTTCTATATTTGTAAGGCCTATTAGTTTTAAACGGATGACTCGGTGTGGACAATTTATACCCATAATATTAATTTGGTGTTAATGGATAATTTGTTAATTAGCCTTTTTATGATCATTTGTGCAATACTATGTTTCTTTGAGACATGAGGATGGATGATTCAAGTACCAAGATTGTTAGTGATTGGTACTTATAGCATGTGATTTTATAATGATTTCATGAAGACCTTGAATACACAATTTTATAATTGAACTTTGATAGTGATGTTTTGGTGGTGTAGGATTGGTTCTTAATGTTTTGATGGTGGTTGTAACTTCTTGGCTTGGAAACCTTGGTTCTACTTGTTCTCTACAGTTGTCATTATAGTCAAATGTGTTTGGTGCATGTGTGATCTTCATTTAGGAGATGGTTGTGATGATACCATATTTAGCTTGGTGTCATGGTTTAGTGGGATATTTGGTAGTGATTCGAATTCATCATTGATGATGGATGATATTATTTAGTCTTTGTTGATATTTTGGAGGAGCTCTTAGACCCTATTATTGTAGTGACATTTTTTCACATTTATAGGTTCACTATTAGGTAATGGTTATCTTTGTGTTATTGGCGATGTCTTAGTTTACAATTGATGATATCTTAAAGGCTTGACATGATACCTATTATCTTGAGACTAGGATGTGCACATCAGTGCATCTGATCTTTGAGGAGGACATGTTAGATCATGATTTCATGGTTTGGCTCTTGATTCTATAGTTATAACTTTGTCAATGTCAGTGTAGGTTTTCTAAGTATTGATTACATTATTCATGTGCTTGGGAACTTCATGGAGTATTGTGTTACATTTGTAGCTTTGCATGGATTGATCATATTAGTAGGTACTCATGGATACTTGGATACTCAGGTCACACTAGAGTTCTCTTGGGATTTGAAACATTTATTAAGATATGTACTATTTGATGAGGTTTCATTGGGAATACCAAGTATATTTTACCTAGATATGGACTTAAGAGGAGATTATACTTAGAGTCAATTATGATGACTTAGTTATCCTAGAGGAGCATTATCATTCCCCACTCTTGCTATAGTCAACAATTTTTCATTTGAAAGGCATTTACGCATTCTCATTTTTGGATGTGATATGTTTTTATGCTTTGTATTCTCATGGAAATGTATCTTGAGTGGTAGATAGTTATTTTTTAAAGGTTCATTTGAGGAATATATAGCATAATTATCTCCTTGTGCATATGATGTTGATTATGAGGATCATAAGAGATGTTTCAATAGCTAATTTCTTTGTTTGATAATCAACACTTTGATTTTGATCTTCCTTGATTAGAGAGGCTTATATCCATGTTGATATTACATGATACATATGGTTTGGTTGTTCTTTGAGATTGAACAGTTGGGTTTTCTTGAGGCTTTTTATTTGGGGTTGTAAGGAGACCATACTTGACACAACATAACACTTTGAGGTGTTGGTAGAAGGAAATGTTATTTTTTATAGGTTTTATCTCTTCTTTCTATGACTTTTTCCAAGAGGTTCATGTTCATGTGATTTGGGAGAGTTGTGATTACACATTGCGAGGAAGTATGTATTAAATTGTGTTGCAAGTATGGATCATTGTGTTTTTTCTTAGTACTATATGATTTTGAATATTTGCCACACCTTTTTTTGAGTGTTAATTGGTAGACTTGATATGCCTTGTTCTATTTTTAGATTTTACATTACTCATATAGTGGGAGTTATTGGATGTATATTCTTCATTGATAGGTTTATGCAGGGCACTTGTAATTGTGGTTTATGGGTTTCATATGTTATTAGAATTTGTTTAATGATAGTATTGATACCTCATATGTATGGATGGTAGGATGTATTAGCATTTTTTATGGGTGATATTTCTAGTCATGTGGATTTTTTTCCTTTAACAATTGCTTTGATTTGTTAGGAGTAAGGTGTCATCCACCTTGTAAATCTTATGTCATATTGCATGGTTCCAACATCCTTGGAAAGTGTCCTAAGGCACTTAAGGTGTATTTGTAAAATGATGTTGGAAAGTATCCTAAGGCACTTAAGGTGTATTGGTAAAATAATTTATAATATTTATTCTCACTATTGTTTGCAATACATTCATAAGAGGTGATGGCTTCCACTAGCCGTAGTAAAGGTGGCTTATGAAAATAATTATTTAATATTGTATTCCCCATATGTGGATGCCTAGAATGAAATAATTAATGACTTAGGAAGTGGAAAAATGAGTGACCTTTGGCCTTCTCCAAGTGGGTGCTTGGAAGGGGCAAAATGTGTCTCTTGGCATTCCATCATTTAGTAAATTTAATGCAATGTTTATCTTGCAAGATTGGGTACCCAAGTTGGAGTAAAAGTATTGGAGATTAAACTAGTTTCCCCTTTTGAATTTTTTGGAGTCAATCCAAGGGTTGGGATAATTTGGAACAAAGGGCTTTCTTTGGATGCCCTGTTTAGTAGTTCACATACCTCTTGGAGAACCAAAAGATATAAAATATGATGCAGGAGGTTGAACATGATAGAGAAAATGAAGATATGAGAAACCTTTACTCCATATCCAAACTCCTAGATATAGAAGAAGAAGACACTCCCAACAATTTCAAAGAGATTGAATTGGAAAGAAAACATGAAAACACAGATAGTGATGAGGTTATTGATGCTTGGATACAAGGAGAACAATAATTGACATCTCAAAAGGTCTATGGGTTTTATGAAAGGAAGCTAAGGTGTGGAAAATTCTTCCTAACACTAATCTAGTTGGGGAGATAGTGCAAATTTCCTTAGAAATATTCTATTACAGAAATAGAAACACATTCATAGGTAGATAATGAACATGAATAAAGATAAACATAATGAATACAAGATATATTGTGGGGAAAACCCTTTCAAGTGAAAAATCCCACACTCCAAAAGTGCAATGCTTTGTATTCCAGTATTCAAAGTCATACAATACAATATCAGCACTTGGCTTCTTCAACAACAGTCTATAACTACAACCCATAACCTAGATTAATTATGGAAACATAACACTTCACCTACAAACATAACATAACTACTACTTTCCAAGGCTACCTTTTTTAGAGAAATGCAACTCAAGAGGAAGCTTCTAGATGAAGCTATAAGATGGGATCGTGCAAAGCATTTGGCCCTATTTTTTTGTCACCAAAAAGCATGAAAATGAGATGTGCACATCTCCAAATGACTCGCCATTAAAACCTCCTAAGTTGAGCACCCAAAATTTACAATTTGGAGGTATGACAGATGCTCTTACACATCTTACAACTATCATAACTTACAACACTTACAATTGTAAGAGAATCCGTTGTTTAAATGATTAATTTTAGCTTATTCTCTTACAAATCATCATAACCCCACTTGGGCACCCACCTTCTCCATGCAAAAGGTATCTCCTTCCACTTGTCCAATATGTCATATAATTTATCATAGGCTAACACTTGTCAAGATCCTCAAAGTGGGAAGCCTGCGTCTACATTTGCAATATATGTGTCACACAATCATCACCAAGTAGGATGTCACCAAGCATGTAGCTCCCACTAGATGACTAAACGTTTGTAGTCAAATAATAAATAAATGAATGCTAAATCAATTTTAGGATTTGCAAAGGTTGAGATGCCTTAATCCCAACATTTTAGAAGGAATTCTCAATACACAACAAACCACTTAAATATTCATAAAGTAAGGCAAGGCCTTTCAGGGTATTATAGACCAATAAAAAGAACAACATATCCTCAACAAAGTATTATGACACCTATTTATTACATAAATAATACATATACCAATTAATTAGAAAAATAAACCTAACCAAACCATGGGGATTGAAGATAAAATGTAATCTTGGGTTTAGGGAACTAATAATCACCAAGGGGATGGTTCATAAACATTACACAACCAACCTTCAATACCGAAAAGCACTAGATAAATTAACAAACAAGACCCTACTTGCAAACTCTAAACTTAACAAAAAATAGTTTGGCAAAGGAAAGAAATAAATTAAACAAATTCCAACCTAATTGGCTAGAAAAACATATACTTGTACTATAATGTGTTATAAAGTAGATATAAATAAATAAGTCACCTGGAAAGTAGTCCTAGCAGAAATAACGAGCAGAAAATGGTGGGAAAAGGAGAAAAATAGCTACAATAATAAATGATTCACACTATGACAACTTTATAAATTCCCACATCACTATCTCATATTCACTTTCTTGTTGATACTCACTTCTACTCTTGTGAACATAGAATTTCATGATCAAACCCTAGCTCCACGTGCTCGTTTATTTCTTGTATCTACAAAATACACACATGGCCACCCCTATCCTTATTGATTCTTATCTAAAACCCCATCCTAAATACAATAAACTTCCCTTTAAATCTATAGATATTGACCTAAAGGGAACACTTTCTAATGTTACCGCAAATAACGTTTACATAGAGGATATCCAAAAATATGTACATGCACCAATAGCAGAAGTCAATCATACAAAGTTTGAGGATATTAGGGAGACATTTCTACAACCTAAAACAAATAATTACTCACAAAAAGTATAATTTTATAGCTGAAAAGAAGTTGTACATTTGGAAGAGATCCCAGACTTTATCGCATAAGAACAATGGGTTTGCATAGTGCTCAGCTAGTTCCATGATGAGTAGCTTTATCTTAAAAAACCCTATCAGATCACAAAGGAGGTAAATCAATATGTCACCAAGCTATGGGAATAATGAGACATTCCACAGAAGAAGGCCATATAGAATGCAAAGGTCACAAAACTTACCATAACAACATTAGATGGGAGAACCTTGGATGTAGCTACTTAAGATCAGTTCAACCTGTAGACACCTAAAATTGTCATGTCTAATTAAATAAATATTTTATTTATTTAATTATCTAAGCTTAATTCTTCTATTAATTAAATAAATCTTTATTTATTTAATTCATTCATTTATCCTCTTCTAGCCTTATTTCTCATTTAAATAAATACATTTATTTATTTAAATTATCCTTTTCCTAAATTAAATAAATATTCTTATTTATTTAATTGATCCCACTTCTTCTATTAATTAAATAAATCTTTATTTATTTAATTAATTCATTAGCTTTTTCTACACATGACACATGTCATTCATCTCTTAATTCCTACACTACCTACCTCTTTCATTATTTTACTATTTCTTCTACCTACCCTCTAATCCTAGCCGACCTCCTTTTTTGCACCTCTCAATCTTATCCCTCCATTTCATATTGTGTCTTCTATTTAAGGAGATGCCTTCTTCATTATCAAACCCTAATGACCTAATGACTTAATGCCCTAATGATCATTTTGACTACACTACGATCCTACTTGCAACCACATTTCGTTCTTTGTTGAGCTCTTGTGCACATAAAATCTGAGAGCAAATATATCAAGCAAGATCAATGGAGATAGGAAGAATGGAGATCAAAACCCTATTGGACATGTGATGGTATCATCTTTGTGATTTTGTTTTATTTGCATTGTCTTAGGTAATCTTCATGTGTTATGGTGGATCTTTCTTGTTGTTAGGCTAGGGTTTGGTGGTTGAATTCATTTAGCCTTTCAATCTTGTTGTTATTGTTATCCATTTTCACCATATACATTTTGGCACGCCCGGTGGGACTCTTGTCCCTTTGCATTTAACCTCCTTGTTGCAGATCTTGTGTTTTTGAAGTTGTAGATCGGACATTTTCGGCAGCATTTTTGGTACTTTCGCGTCTGCGCACTTTCGGATCACGATTTTGATTTTCAGGCGCGTCTGAGACAACTGGATCCGCATCTGTGTTTTGGCAATATTTCATTTTGCAGGTTCCAGGGAGGTGCGTCTGTGTTACAGAAGCACGTCTGTGTCATTTTTACCAGCGTCTGTGTTTTGGCAATATTTCATTTTGCAGGTTCCAGGGAGGCGCGTCTGTGTTACAGAAGCACGTCTGTGTCATTTTCACCCGCGTCTGTGTTTGGAAAGAGCGTATGTGGTTTTTACTCGCGTCTATGTCTCACAGAACCGCGTTTGTGTCGCAGAGTCGCGTCTGCGTAGGCGGTAATCGCGTCTATGTATTGCCTATTTCAAAATTTTGGAAATTTTATTGATTCAGTTTTCGGATTTTGCATTTAGGGTTTCAGATCTGGTTTATTTTGAGCTAACATTTTCAGATCTAGCTAACACAAAAGTGGTGCAGCTTGCCTTGGAAGCTAAATCATTTGGTTGAAGGCCCCTATTTCACAAAGTCTTTTGGGTTTTAAAAATTTACCTAACTTGTGTGTTTGCAGGAAGGGGTGATTATTTCAAACAACCCAAACTACTAACAACTCTTTGTTGCAGGTCCTTGGCAAGGTTTTTTGATTTTTATTGTGTGTCTTGTTTTCATAGACTAGCAAACACTTCCATTGGTGCACTAAAATTGAATCATTGTTTTTTGTGTCTTGAGCAATAGGCTCTTTTTGTTTAATTTTTAGAGGGCATGTCTTCCCGTGTGGTCATTAGGACTACTAGTGAGAAGAGAACGACCCAAGTGGTAGCGAGGAAAACCCACCTCTTCCGAGCCACTATAATCAAATGTATTCATGGTGAAAACTATGAATAACGTGTGCTGATTAGTTCATACCGACACTATGTCTCCCCATAAACCCATTTGATCAAATTTATTTGATCATTTGTAGGGCGTAACCCCTACCGGCTGGGAGCCTTCTGTATTTACAGAGCTGAAAGTGCCGCATGTATGGCCACACGAGCGGATGCCCTTACTAGCACCTTTTTGTTTTAGAAGCCCAAATCCTTCTAGTTGTTGGGGCAGGAGGTCGGACCTCTGGTAGCGGCCCACACACATACGGTTCTTAGTAGAGATACAAAGTTCACCATGGGGAGTTTTCATGGGGACTGATGCTTGGCTGACACGAGAAGTGAGTGCCGAGGGTGGAGCTAGTGAGGTCAAGCATCTAAGTATCCACTCTGAATAGCGTAGCCTCGGGGGTAAAACCCCATGTGGGATCAACAACTATTGTCTTGGCCAGCCATAAGAATTGTGCTTGACTTATTTTAAACATTCAAACATTCAAGACCAAACAGCAAAACATTGTGTCTTTTGTGTCTTCAAGTGTATGCAAAACAATTTTACATCAAACAACACACTTTTCTTGGAGTCATTTTTGAGTCTAGACACTTACAAACATTGAGTCCTCATCAACATTGTGTCCTCTTGTCACGAAAAACAGTCAAACAGTCAGATTTGGTCACATCAAAAACAACTTCACATATTGGAAAAAAATGCACAAATTTTACAGAAACGCGTCTGTGTCTGTTTTAACCGTGTTTGTGTTGTCTAAGCGCATCTGTGAAGGGCATAATAGCGTCTATGTTTATAACAACGTCTGTGTTGAATAGAAACATGTCTGTGTCAGGTAACCGCGTCTGTGCAGTATACAGGCACGTCTGTGTTCAAAATTGCAAAAAAAAATTTACAGTCCAGCAAACAAAAAGAAATCAGTTTCGGAATACTTGAGCTTCCTAGGTCATTTCTCCAGGTTTCATCTAGCATTCAACCTGTCGTTGGGTCTCACAAAATCCATCACTGCTTTACATCTTGCTTTACATTCACACTTGTCTAAACTTGAGTCAAAAGGTCATTTGCTTGTCCTCACTATACTTTGTCAACACATTACATACAACAACACTTTGCTAGGTGGTCCCTCATCAAGGTTTCTTACCTTTGGGTCTCATTTGGTCTTACTTAGGGTCAAGGTCAGCTTACCTCATCAAGAGAAACTATCCTCTCTTTGGAAGTCACACCTACTCTACTACATACATACTTGGTCTTACACTTTGGACATTGCAAGTACACCTCAGATTCATTTACACTCCATACAACTCTTGGTCTTCCATACTTTTTACATTTTCATCTAGTCTCACACATCTTGGTCAATACCTAGTTCATGGTTGAAACCCATCTTCAAAAATCTAGGAGAGAAACTAAAGAGGCTCAAGAGTCCGCAAACATGAGTTCTTATGAGTATGAGAATGATATCTTTTTCAACACTGATCACACTACATTACCTGACATGGATGTCTATAGAAACATTCCAAATGTTGAAAACACAGGCACTACAAACAACAATGTTACACACAATGACAATTTGGACAACTTATCAATACATTCAGCAGATGTGGAAGAATCCATTATGAATCCCCATTTCAATCGACTAATTGAGGAAATAATGAGGAGAGATAAACAATACTTCTTACACATGATGGCACAAAGTGGAGCCAAGATACCTCATGATTTTGACATGTCTCAAATAATGGAAAACCGACCTTTGCAACAAACTCACTCCAACATGGATCAAAGGAGACCTAATAGTGGAGGAAATAGAGGACCATATATGGTGCCTGAATCACCATCATCTTTGCTTCAAAAACCAGAGGTCCCACATACACATGGTCAAGCATATGATACTTACCTTCGTAGACCATTATGGAAGTCTTATGCAGACAGATATGCTCAATCACATACTAATGCTAAGGATCAACCACCAAAGAAATTGGATGTTCAAAGGCATGCTCAAAATTTGGACACAAGGAAACCTCATGTCAAATTTGGGGGCAACACAATAGAACATGACATGCCTGTAGAGTATGGTATACATGCGCAAAATAGATATGGGGTTCCTCAACATGAATCTATACCAAGTGCTCCATATATGCAGCATCACTATAGACCTCCTCTATATGAACATGTGTATGATCAATATCATCCATATATGCAACATGCTCCTCCTCCAATTGGTGCCTCAAGCATGGGGTATGGTCCAAGAAGTCGATCTCCACCTAAGAGCAATTTGGAGCAACAAATCAGGGACTTACAAAAGAAAATGGAGGACATAAATACACCGAAGCCAACATACACAATGAGAGACATATGTCCTTATCCATTTGACAAGAGCATTCCAATGCCTCCTTTTCCTACACACTTTGTGATGCCTAAATTTGATAAGTATAGAGGAAAAGGGGATCCTAAGGCACACATAAGACAATTTTTCACAGCTTGCATTGAGGTAGCAGCAGAAGAGACATATTTGATGAGATTATTCCCACAAAGCTTAGGTGATCAAGCTATGGAATGGTTCTCCCAACTTCCACCTGGAATTAAGTCATGGGGTGACTTAGCAGAGGCATTTATTCAACATTTCTCCTACAACATAGAGACAGACATATCAGTCACTACTTTGTGCAATACTAAGCAAAAAGAGGGAGAATCTTTTGCATCATTTTTACAAAGATGGAGAAATCTAGCCAACAGATGCTCTTGTGAAATTCCACAAAAACAAATGGTAGAGATGTTCACACAAAATGTTAACAAAGACATTGGTTATGATCTCAGGAAAGTTTGTTTGTCCACCTTCAGAGACGTTATTGAAAAAGGCTTAGCAACAGAAAAGGTCCTAATTGAACAAGGAGTTATTAAGATATTCAAGGAAAACAAAGATGACTTTAAAGGAAAAGACAAGCCAAGATTTTGGAATAAAAACAAGAACACAGTCAATGATGGTGTTGTTGATGCCAACACAGTGCGATCCAAATTCATCTTTTCAGGATCAAGTTCTACAAACAATCAAGTGAATACTCAAACAACTTCTAGATCACGAAGGAAGTATACCCCGTTGGGAGAACCACTTGAGTCAGTTTTCAAGAAGCTAGCGGCAAACAAAAGTAATCACAGTTCCAGATTTCCCTCCGTATGAACCAAAGGTCAAACCAAATTGGTGGAATGATGATGAGTATTGTGAATTTCATAAGAGCAAGGGTCATAAGACAAAAAATTGTCATCGACTGAAGAACATCATGCAAGATCTCATTGATAGAGGTGACATTGAGATTGAGGGACACTCATCCAACCAAGAACATGAGATGTTTAAGGAACCATTCCCAAAACATGACAAAGGAAAAGCTAAAGTCACAGATGATCAAGCCAACTATACTAGAGCACCTTACAACTGTGATTCAACTATCAATCACATCTCGATGGACAATCATGTCTCTACTATTATCATCAAGGACAAAAACCTTGAGAATCCTCCTCAGAGACCCAAGATTGTCCTAAGAGGTGTTGGATCTTCTTCCGAACCTACCTCTGAATGTCATGTCACAACTCATCGAGGTAAAATCACTTTGCAAGGTGCTCCAGCCAAGAACACTGCTTCCTCATCAACCAAACCTGAGTATGACCTTGTAGAACAATTAGGGAAAACACCCGCGCTCATCTCCATTCTTGATCTCTTATGCATATCCCCCGCTCATAAAGCTATTCTTGATAAAATCTTGAGAGAAACTGTTGTTCCTACTGATCTGAATGTGGACCAGTTTCAAGCCATGGTGGGATACCTTTCCATTCCACATTCCCTTACATTCACAAAAGCCGATGACGCCTCTGTAAGTCAGCCACATAATGCACCATTACACATTGAAGCCTTCATACACAAACATAGAATCAAATGAGTCCTGATAGATGGAGGAGCTGGTCTAAACATTTGTACATTGAGCACCATTAAACAATTGGGATAATCTGATAAAGCGCTAAATTCAACAAATCAAATCACCATCAAGGCATATGATGATGAAGAGCGCTCATCCAAAGGCACAGTCACCTTGCCTCTAAGAATTGGGCCAGTTACAAAGGATTTGGTTTGTCAAGTCCTAGATCTAGACCTCACTTATAATATATTGCTAGGACGTCCTTGGATTCATGAAATGAGGGCAGTCCCATCGACATATCACCAATGCATTAAGTTTCCTCACAATGGAGTCGAAGTAACAGTTAACGGTGATCCTAATCCATTCATATATTGTAATAACCTGAGATCACATACGGAAACCATCATTCCCAGTAATCGTGAAGTTGTTCCTTCTTTCGCATACGTTGATCCTGAGTCATTGAAACCTTCGACATCAAAACAAGGTAAGCTTAAAGGCAAATTTTAGGACAAAGGCATGGGAGAATACACTTTAAATCAGACCATGTACTTACGACAAGTCATGAGTTCTCCAAAAGAATATGGAAGACCACATCCTAACAAACAAGTATCCATCATGATACTCGAATGGGACCCTACTGTCTTTCAAAGATGGGGCAAACTGGAGGAGGAAGATCTATACAAAATGCTTTACAAAGACATTGAAGATGACACACAAGATCACATCAATATACCTTGTGAGAAATATGGCAAGGGCTTCAAGATTTTACAAAAATTTGGGTATGATGGAAAAAGCCCTCTTGGGTTACGAAAGGAAGGCATCATTGAACCTTTACAACCTGAATTGACTTTCAAAAAGGAACGCTCGAAGGGACTTGGTTTTCTGACTTCCAAGATCCACACTAAAAGGACAGAAGAAGCATTACAAATCAAAGCTGCCAAAGTTCAACAAGAGAATCACTATTCCACATACTCCAATGAATGGGAATGGGGTTCAGACAAATCCTCCAGTGATTATGAGCTCACCAAGACATTCAGAGAGCCAGATGAACCCACAAAAGAAGAGGAATTTTATAAAAAGTTTAGAGTTGGTCAAGAAACAACCCATGAGGATTCCACACAGTCTTCGTCTCAAGGTTCTAGGTTGAAATCACATAGGATGAGAACACCTATCCCAGAATGCGCTACTAGTGATGACAATTTGGATTCGCTCGCGATTGAGACTGATAAGGAGAGTGCCATTGATGACCTCGATAATTACCTAGACATACCTAAATATAACCACATCTTCACTCTTAGCCCCACAAACTCCGAAGACATTAAAGGCCTTCCCCTGGTTCACCACCAACTCATTGACTGGGATTATGAAGGACCAGCACAGTTTGACACATTCCAAAATGATGAAGCCGTTATTGACTATCTTGGCATACAAGACGATCTTCCCCCTGGGGACCATAAAGCAGGATACACTATAGAACTCAACAACATGGCATATTTTGGCGAGGGTGTTGGACTTTCTAGTCGCAAAAATGTGAAAATAAGAACAAATCAAGGGTCTTATGGCGAAAACCACACTGTGGCGCTATCTAACCCCAAAAAAGTAAAAAGAAAGGACGTATCTAAGGGCGAAAACCTCTCTGAGGCACCCGAAGATGGAAGGCTCGACATTCTCCCAGCATCGTGTGAGGAAAAGTCATCCATGTTGGTAGAGGAGACTATCAAAACAAACATTGGTACGGAAGAGGTTCCACATAACATATTCCTGGCTAAATCATTGACAGAATCCGAAAGGTCAAAATTCATAAGCTTCTTCAAAGAATGACAAATCAACTTTGCATGGTCATATGCTGATATGCCTGGACTGGATCCGGATTTGGTAATGCATCATTTGACAGTCAAACTGGGGGCAAAGCCAATGAAACAAAAATTAAGAAAAATGCATCCACAAGTGGCATTATTAGTCAAAGCAGAGCTGGAGAAGTTATTGGATGTCGGATTCATACGCCCCATTGATTATCCTGAATGGATATCCAATCTAGTGCCTGTCAGTAAACCAGATCGCAGCATCAGAATATGTACAGATTTCAGAGACATCAACAAAGCTTGTCCAAAAGATGACTTCCCATTACCAAATATTGACTTGATTGTTGATCTCACGGTAGGTCACGAAATGTTATCATTGATGGATGGATTTTCTGGTTATAATCAAATCAGGATTGCACCCGAGGATCAACATAAAACATCATTCACTTGTCCTTGGGGAACTTTCTGCTGGAATGTCATGCCTTTCGGGCTAAAGAATGCAGGTGCTACATATCAAAGAGCCATGACTACTATCTTTCATGATCTCATGCATGTAACAGTGGAAGATTATGTTGACGACCTCTTGGTCAAATCAATAGACAGAAACACACATTTGGACATACTCTCAGTTGCCTTTGATCAGTTGGAAAAATACAAAGTAAGATTAAACCCTAAGAAATGTGTCTTTGGAGTAACCTCGGGGAAGCTCCTAGGATTCATTGTATCCAAAAGAGGAATTGAAGCGGATCCAGCAAAAGTCAAAGCTATTTTGGAAATGCAACCACCAAGAAATATCAGTCAACTTCGATCCTTACAAGGCATACTCCAGTCCATTCGAAGATTCATAGCACAACTGGCAGATAAGTGTAATCCGTTTTAGCATCTGCTACATAAAAACATCAAATTCAAATGGGATGACAACTGTCAACAGGCTTTCCAAACGCTCAAAGATTATCTCTTGAATCCGCCTATTCTGATGCCACCAGTTCCAGATCAACCACTATTATTATACATTTCAGCAGCTCCAACAGCATTGGGGGCACTCTTAGCGCAACAAATTGCTGAAGGCAAGGAAAAAGCAGTATATTATATCAGTCGCACATTGGTGGGATATGAGCTAAACTACACACCAATTGAGCATGCATGCCTCACTGTGGTCTTTGCTTCACAGAAATTACGACATTACATGCTTACTCATAAGACAAAGTTAGTTGCAAGGATAGACCCATTGAAATACCTTCTCAATAAAGCAACACTTACTGGGCGACTAGCCAAATGGGTAATGATCCTGAGTGAATTCGACATCGAGTATGTGGATAGAAAAGCAATAAAAGGACAAGCCATCACAGATCAGTTAGCAGATGCCCCCATGATAGATGATGTTCCTCTAAATTCAGAATTTCCAGATGAATCCATTTTAACAGTATCACATGCAAAGCCATGGCAACTGTACTTTGATGGCTCATACACACAGCATGGGGCAGGAGCTGGTATTCTCTTTATAACTCTTCAAGGGGATTCTATACCAAAATCATACCGCTTATCATTCCCTTGCACTAACAATATAGTGGAATATGAGGCATTAACAACTAGATTACGGATTGCAGTTCAATGGAAGATCTAGGAACTTCATGTTTTTGGGGATTCTCAACTTGTCATCCGTCAAGCAACTGATGATTACCAAACAAAAGACAAAAAATTAATGCCTTACAAACAAATGGTGGATGACCTGAAACAACACTTCACAAGGATAGATTTTGAGCAGATACCAAGAGAGCAGAATCGTGCCGCAGATGCCATGGCTACAATTGCTTCATTGATCGATTTACCTCCAAATGAGACCCACTATGAGTTCTTGGTGGATAACCTTTTGGTTCCTTCATATGAGATCACTCCTACCGAAACAATATGTGTTGTCGGTCTCGAGTCCCAGTTATATGGTTCCATTTTCACATATCTTCATGACAATACTTTACCTCCCGATCTATCAAATAACCAATGCCGCACCTTCATTCGCCAATCCTCTCGATATGTCATTTTAGCTGATATCCTATACTGGCGAGGTCTAGATGGCACTCTTCTTAGATGTCTAGAAAGCGACGAAGCTCAGATTGCATTATGTGAAGTGCATGAAGGGATATGTGGTCCACATGCTAGTGGTCCTACCTTGGCCAAGAAACTCATTAGGACTGGATATTACTGGCCCAATATGGAAAAAGACTCATATCAGTTTGTCAAGAAATGTAAGCAATGTCAAATTCATGGAGACCTCATACATGCGCTAGCACAAGAATTACAGCCACTTGCGTCTCCTTGGCCCTTTTGTCAATGGGGACTCGATCTCATAGGCAAGATTCACCCTCCTTCTTCCAATGGTCATAAATTCATTATCACAGCCACAGAGTATTTCACGAAGTGGATTGAAGCTGTGCCTCTCACACAAGTCACTGGAAAACAGATTGCTACCTTCATCCTTAACTATATCATTTGCCGATATGGTATCCCTGTTTCCATTATCACTGATAACGGGCGGCCCTTCAAAAATCAGGATGTTCGTGAACTCTGTGACCGCTTCCATATTTCCCATCGTTTCTCCACACCATATTACCCCCAAGGTAATGGCCAAGCTGAGGCATCTAATAAAACAATCCTTAAAATCCTCAAGAAGGCAGTCGACGATGCTGGCCGTAATTGGCATATCCAACTCAATCCTGCACTTTGGGCCTATCGCACAAGTGTTCGCACACCTATAGGAGCTACACCCTATTCACTTGTCTATGGCGCTGAAGCCATCTTTCCTATTGAGGTCGAGTTACCCTCTTTACGGGTCTCTTTGCAAAACATCATCACTGATGAAGGTTACAGAGTCTCTCGCTTACAAGAACTAGAACTGCTAGATGAACGGAGACAAACTGCTTTTAATCATCTCAAGGCTTACCAACAACGAATGAGTCGCAGCTACAATCACAAAGTCAAGCCTCGCACATTTGAGGTAGGTGACTTGGTTCTCTGAGAAAACCCCAAGAATCAGCAAGACAAAGAGAAGAAGGGCAAGTTTGAACCAAACTGGCTTGGTCCTTACATCATCACAGCAGTATATGGCTCTGGGGCATATCAGCTCTCAACTACAAAAGGTGAACCTTTGGAGGATCCTATCAACAGCATGCACTTTCGCAGGTTCTACACATAGCTCTTTGGAATATCCTAATTCAAAAAATACAAAAAAATCAAAAATTTCAAAAATACAAAAAAAAAAAAATTGTAAAACAAAAAAATCGTTACTTGGTGAAAACCTGGCAAACAGGCGCCTTGTGACACAAAAACATTGAAAAATCAAAAAAGTAAAGAGAAATAATTTCGTCCAACGGTGAAAACCACTTCGGTGGCGCCCTGGGCAAGTACCATGGTGAAAAATGGGTCACCAGCGCCATGCGTAGAGACATTGCTCCTCCCTCCTTCAGGATTCACTTTCATCCTTTCACTTTGCACACACTCACAACCTATTCATTCATAATAAACTTACCCATTCCCATCATGGCTTGTTATTGATCTACCCAAGATTGGTTAGCCATTCATAATAAACCTCCCTTTCCATCCATAATAAATCAGTTCCTATCTGTGGCTAAGGCAATTCCTACGTCTAGTAATGGGTGTGGAACTGAGAACATCACATGTTTCAAGGAGTACAGTTTCTTCCAGCTTCCTTCAGTCTATCCGTGCACAATCCACAATAAAGCAACATTTGCATCACAGATCCGCAATAAAGCACCGTCTTCTTTGCAATAAAGTATCAGTTTCATGGATTCAGTCAGTTTCAGATGAGATGGCAAAAACAATGGGCTTCAACAAATCAAATCTTTCGACAGACTCAGACAACATTATGGTTCAGTGCTATCTATCATTTCTGTGAAAGTAAACATTGTGACCACAATCAAATAAGACTTATACAAGTGACAAGAGACACTAAACTTGAGGACTACAGTGGATGTTGGTGTCGAGTCTTGGTTTTCTTTTGATTTTATCTTTCTGGTGACATGTCTTTTAGCTTTTCCAGGATGTCTTTGACTAGAGATTCTATCTCCAGGATGTCTTTGACTAGAAAGGCGAGGATGGGGTATCGTCACCTATTTGTATTTGTTGTCTATGGATTGTCTCTTAGTAATGCTATGACTTGTCCAATGATATGAGGACATTGTGAGTCTAGTGTGAACTGGGGCATTCCTTGTTTGTGACTGTCTTATCTCCATGCAAACAGGTACAATGACTTTCTGGGTCGAACATATGCCTCGATTGTCATAACCTATCTTGCCATAATAAAGCTCAATGATGATAACACACAAGAAGCTCTTTCACTTTCATATCTTCTATCTTCCATCCCCCCTTTCTTGATTGACTTCCATCGTCCTTCTCGAGTCCGTGTAGCCTGCTATCACATGACTGAGTATAATGACACACCAAAAACATTTGCATGTCATATAGTTGCACCTGCATTACCACATATAAGCATTTTATACATACATATAGATATCACAACTACATCACATCCTGCACACAACACTTGTTAACACAATTTACATTTGCATTATTATATTCATTTACATTCCATACATTCACATTTGCATCATGCATATACAACATAAAAGAACAAAAATATAGCATTTCATACATCATTAAACATCTCATCACATAGGTACACATGCATATAGCTGCCGCAAAAATGAATCATCTCATATATATAATCAAAAGTGTCATGATACAATGATGTCAAAAATACATATGGCTACAAAAGCACCCGCAGGTGTCTACATCATCATACAAAAAATGGTACAAAATTGATACAATGGGAGCCCTCTATGGCTATGATGAACTCCCTCCCTCGGAGCCACCTGGCCTCGGCGGAATCTGAGTCCCTGAAGGACCCGCCCCAGGATCACCCTACCTATCTCCTCTATCTAGTGGTGGTAGAGGACCCATGACCCCACCACTCGATGTCTGTCTCCCCCAGCTCCCCCCCGTAGCTATCGCTGTACGCGACGGTCTATGGAAGCTCCTCGCCTGCTGATCTACTAGCACTGCACCATAGTAGAGGTCCCTCTAGTAGCCTATCTCCTCTCCTGCCCGCAGGACATATGCATATCCTGCCCCTGTGTCCTCCGCCGCCTGTCTCCCTGCCCTCAGTGCCTTCTCAGCCTCTGTATAGCGCTGGATCGCTTGATCTCTCTCCCGCTCAGTTTCTTTGAGCCTTGTCCTGAGTTGATCCCTCTCCCTCTCCAGCTCCTGAATCTCATCTGCATGTCCCTGGTAGATCTCCTTGAGCTCAATCAGCTCATCCTCCTCTGGGTCAGCCCCCTCTGCCTCTGCCTGTGGCTCCCCCTCTATGGGTGCATGCCCCTGTATCTATACCTGTACTGGTATCTGTACGGGTACCTATCTCTGTACATGCCTCTGTGCCTGTACCTGTCTCTGTCCCTGCTCCTGTGCCTGTACTGGCACCTGTCCCTGTACCTGTCCCTGTCTTTGTACCTGTAGAGGCAATCCACCGCGACCCCTCACCACCCGAGCCTGCCTCTCCTCTCCACCCTCCCTCCGAGGTGCAACTCACCTCTCTCCAACTACTCCTCTCCTCCTCCGTCGGCCTCGGCCACCATCACCTCCATCATCATCCTCCTCACCACCACCATCTCCCTCCAGTGCCTCTCCTGGATCTGTCAATCGGGGGAATGGATGCTCTGCCCAATATGCTGAATACTCAGCATCTATCCCGGCATCCTTGATCTCAGGCCACATGTCCCAGGGTAGGGGTACCATCTCTGCTAGCTGTGTGAGTGCCTGATCATATGACAGCAACGGCCCAAACTGCGCCTGATCTCTGACTGTGCGGGCATACATGCCCGAGCCCCGTGGCATCCTCTGAATCCTGCCATACTGCCTGCAAACCCTATCCACAAGCTGCCTCTCTAGCACACAGGGCATCCACCCAATCAGGTACCTGCTCTGAAAGGTGTAGGGCAGCTCCACTGCATCATCCGCCCACTCCTCGCAGCCTAGATATGGTCTCCATATGACCACATCGATATCGTCTAGCACTCGCCGCTAATGCTCCAACCTGCCAATCCATGGCTGCGAGGTGATCATATCATACAGATGCACAAAACTGCATCCATGTCCCCTACCTTTGAAGTGTATCGGCCTCGTCACTGGCAGATGCTCGTAAGCCCACACCTGCAGCAGTGTCACCCCGCAGCCCAATCCCACTGACCCATGATAAACGAACTGGTGAATCTCGTAATACAAATGGGCCAGCACACATGGTCTCCAGGCATATCTGGTGTGTTGTGTCACCAGTGTCTCCAGTGCCCCCCCCCAGCCCACAGCCAATCCCCGTGTCGCCCTGTCTGGACACAGGAACCCACTGATAGCTCCTTCGATCACTGCCGGCAATGCTAACCCTATGGCTGTCATGGTGTCCCATGCCACGTGTCATGCCCTCATCTCCAATCCAGGGTCCTAAAACACCCATCTCAATGCCTCCTGATCTCCATCTCGATCGTAGGGGATCAAATCTCCATCAATCGACACCCGCAGAATCCTGTAAACATCCTCCAGGGTGACTGTCATCTCACCCATCGGTAAATGGAATGTGCACGTCTCAGAGTGCCATCTCTCAGCAAGCGCAGTCAGCAAACCCATGTTTGCCCGAAACTCAGGCACATATAGTACATGTCTCAAGCCCATCGCCTCAAAGGCAGCTTAGTCCCCAAGTGTCAACTCAGGTCGCAACCTCTGCGTCGACGGGAATCTCTCTCGTGACTCCAGCATTGGCAAATACTCCTGCAATCAAGCAAATCAATCATGTCAGTTATAGTGGCATTCACTGTTTATCACAAAAGGCTACTTTTTATATAAATGCATATGGCTATCTATCCTAGTGACACTCACTGTTCATCACAAAGTGTTGCTTCTATCCTAAGTAGTACTCCCTGTTCATCACAAAGTACTACGTGTGTGACACTCACTGTTCATCACAAAGTGTTATTCACATTTGCACTCCCTGTTTATCACAAAGTGCTGCTCATACTTTGGGTACTCCCTGTTCATCACAAAGTACTCTATCTTGGTACTCACTGTTCATCACAAAGTGCCTTGATCTATCCTAGTCTTCCTAGAGGACCTGCTTGAGTGTATCTCCTCAGCAACTTATCCAATCGACATCATATGTTCATCACAGAACTGCCGATTTGACCTAGAAGACCAAAACTTGCATTTTTCAACGCAAACACGCTTACATTACATAAACGCGCCTATAGACTGCACGGACGCACCTGCACAACACAGATGCGCCTGTATAACACAAACGTGCCTATGCCGGGCATAAACGCGACTAGACTACACAGACGCCCCTGAACATCGTAGACGTGCCCGCATTCGACGCAAACGCAGTTCCAGACACAGACGTGCCTGGCACCGACACAGACGCGCTTAGCGGACACAGACGCGCCTGGCACCGACGCAGACGCGGTTAGACGGTTTTTGACATTTTTCAACTCTACTTCTAAAGCGCATTTATTGCCCTATTCGGCATGCATTAATGACAAAATTAAATGCGTCAAAGTACAAGGAGGTTTGGTGGTACTTACCGGCTCTCCTGCCTCTGCTGGCCTCTGAAATCGGTGAACACGGCCGAATCTATGCATGAAAGCCATCGCTACTAACTGCTCCTGCTCTTTTCTCGCTCTGCACTTTGATCTCGTGAAGGTGTAGATGACAATGAGGATGTATTTTCCCCTGTGGTCTATCTTATAGCCTACCCTAGCCTTAGCCTTCATTTCCTGAGTTAGTCTTCTTTATCCCGTGACTTTGTCACTTTATTCGGTCAGTCCATTCTATCCCGTCTTTCTTATCGAGAGATTGTTTGCGATCTTTTCAGACATTTTCATCCAATCTCTCGAGGGGGCATATCATTCCCATCTTGGGGCAACTCTGTATCAGTTCATTTTATCTTCTTTGAAACAACGCGACAAGCCACATTGTCTCAAAGAGGGGCAAAATGTAGACACCTAAAATTGTCATTTCTAATTAAATAAATATTTTATTTATTTAATTATCTAAGCTTAATTCTTCTATTAATTAAATAAATCTTTATTTATTTAATTCATTCATTTATCCTCTTCTAGCCTTATTTCTCATTTAAATAAATACATTTATTTATTTAAATTATCCTTTTCCTAAATTAAATAAATATTCTTATTTATTTAATTGATTCCACTTCTTCTATTAATTAAATAAATCTTTATTTATTTAATTAATTCATTAGCCTTTTCTACACATGACACATGTCATTCATCTCTTAATTCCTACACTACCTACCTCTTTCATTATTTTACTATTTCTTCTACCTACCCTCTAATCCTAGCCGACCTCCTTTTTTGCACCTCTCAATCTTATCCCTCCATTTCATATTGTGTCTTCTATTTAAGGAGATGTCTTCTTCATTATCAAACCCTAATGACCTAATGACTTAAAGCCCTAATGATCATTTTGACTACACTACGATCCTACTTGCAACCACATTCCGTTCTTTGTTGAGCTCTTGTGCACATAAAATCTGAGAGCAAATATATCAAGCAATATCAATGGAGATAGGAAGAATGGAGATCAAAACCCTATTGGACATGTGATGGTATCATCTTTGTGATTTTGTTTTATTTGCATTGTCTT
Source organism: Cryptomeria japonica (assembly GCF_030272615.1). Lineage (NCBI taxonomy): Eukaryota > Viridiplantae > Streptophyta > Pinopsida > Cupressales > Cupressaceae > Cryptomeria > Cryptomeria japonica. The sequence goes on along the minus strand of NC_081411.1, from coordinate 753,499,923 downwards.
AGGTAATCTTCATGTGTTATGGTGGATCTTTCTTGTTGTTAGGCTAGGGTTTGGTGGTTGAATTCATTTAGCCTTTCAATCTTGTTGTTATTGTTATCCATTTTCACCATATACACAACCCATCCATATTGTTGGCATTATGTTGTCATTGATGTCAACCGGTATTGTAGGTTATTGGTATAGCTTGTCACCGGTAAGAAGAGGATGTCAACCGGTAGTGTTGAAAGTGAAGCCAATAAGTAAGCAAGATAGAGTCTTTGTGTACATATTATTATTGGGAGAGAAGAGACCGGTAAGTGATAGTAAGTGATGTGAACGGGTATGCTTGTGACCAGTAAAGGTTGTTACAGTGTGAAATAATGAAGTGTTTATAGGTCCTCGATATACTAGTGTGATGTCATCTAGTAGGACTCCCACCAGATGAAAAGAAGATTGACAGAGAGTGTGATGCCTCAGCAAGCAAGGATGACAAATGGGAATGCTACTGGGACATATATCAAGTTGAAGATTTATCCTCTCCTCAGTGAAGTCACATTATTATCGGCAGGTGACATAGATCCTCTACCATCATTGTTTGGCAGAAACATAGCAGCTAGAGGTTGATAGCATGAAGACATCATGCACATTATCGGTATGAAGGCAGAAACATGTCAAGCGGTAAACAAGGTGGTTACCGATATGCAACCAAGAGTCCAGAGGAAAAGTGGAGTGCTCATAATCAGGTGGTAAGGTACATGACGACTCACCATGGATATCTACTATTGGTAAGCAAGGTGATGACCGGTAAATGTGATGCATCGGGAGTGCAGCAGACTATATGGCAAGATGGTTAACCAAAAAGGTATGATGTATCAATAAGGTTAGAGGATCAGTAGGTGTGTACCGGTTGAGTATTTGGTCAGTGATCTTGTTTGTATTGGCACAAAGGTCTACGCTAAGGTGGATACCGACAGAGATGCCACATGGAGTTGAGGTGGCAAGCATGCAGAGGTCGGTGAAGTACCTGTTGATGAGGTAGTTGGCGATTGGTCGACATTAAATGTCGACTACGTAAATTATGGGTTGATGACAATGGTTTGCGGCTTGAAGTAGAATGACAGATTGAGATCAAGATTGGTGATGCAAGGATTGATGAAGGATGCCATACTATAGATCAGGTTTGATGGAGAAACTAGAGATATCATTTATGGTGAATTGACCAAAACTTCAGGCCGATAGATAGGTAGTAGCTTGCTAAGTTTAGTAAGCATGCACTGGAAGGCATGATAATGGTGGTGATGTGCACACTATCATCTTTGAGGCAAGCTATGAGTTGATTCGATACGCATCGAGGGTAGTGGAAGAAACCCTAGCAAGTAAATGTTTGAACTCAAGTTTTGGCGAGAAAACTTGGCTAAATATATGCAGAGTAAAGAATAATTTGATTTGATGATGTCAAAGATAGAGAAAGAGGGCATGAGCATGTGAGTAGATCAATCAGAGTGAAAATATCAGAAGACCATAGCGACTAAATGTAGGGAGGACACAACAGACAATAGGTTTTAGTTAAGGCTTAACCAGTAAGGTTAAAAGCAATCGACAAGAAGCAAAAAGAGGATAAGTGCAGAAGTGAACTGGTTGTGTTTAAGCTAGCAAGAGGATAGCATAGAGTGAGGCAGTTGTGAGTGTATTGTAGAGAAGATATAGAAGACACGGGATAGAGGAGGACTGGACCAATAAACTGAGTAACTGGTAGGCAAGTGCAAGCCTGTCGGATGAACAACAGGTAGTTCCTGAGTCAGAAAGTGAGTAGATACTAGGTAGAAGGAGAAGAGACAAAGAGAACAGGGAATCGATGACCAGTTGCAGAGACAAAAGGAGGCATCAGTGAATGGGACAGAGTGTGAATAGACAGAGAGGAGGTTGAGTGAAGACTGAAGATACTACTAGTAAAGCTGAGGAGAAGGGAAGTCGATAGAGAGATTATTCATGAGTGGTTACAGAACACATTTGTAACCAAGCTATTACTTTTGTATTTGATCATATTCATTGTAGATCATTGAGTTGGTGCTCGATGCAGGGGTTGGTGCTCCTTGGGTTGGTTCCCTAAATTAGTAGGGGTTGGTACTCCTTGGGTTGGTTCCCTAAATTAGTAAGGGTTGGTACTCCTTGGGTTGGTGCCCTAAAAGTTGTAATTAGTGTTTTTATTGTGAGGTTGGATTGGAGCAGTAGACTCCAACAACATTTCTCACTGAGGTTTTTTTCCTATCTTGGGTTTTCCTCATATATACCAGTGTCATGTGATGTGCATTTGTGTGTGTGCTTGCATTGTGATATCTTTCCTTCTCTAACTGGTAGGTTAACTTGGAATTAGGATTGATAACCAATAATCACTCTTGGTATCAAGAGGTTAAGAAATTGGAAACCACTGATTCACCCCCCTCTCAGTGGCATCTTGTGTTCAACAATTGGTATCAGAGCCTAGGTTCCTGGTTAGATAAGCTTTCTCTAGGTTGGGTAGATTCTGGTATAAGGACACAATGGTTAGGTTCAAGTCAATCCCTACTCCATTTTTTATGGGTCAAATTATTCTATTTGTAATTGCATAATGGAAGTCTACATGTCCTCCCTAGAGCTTGATGTTTGGATGTTTGTTGTAAATGGCCTCCCTAGTTATGTTAATCATTCCACCAGTGTTGGTGCAGAAAGAAGATCTAAGTTTAATGTTGAAGTCATGAAGTCTATATTCAAAGGACTTACTGGTGATGTTTCTTCACAGGTGGATAAGTGCAGATCTACAAAAAGTCTATGGGATAGATTGAAGAAACTCTATGGAAATGAGCCTACAACTACTGGGTCAGTTTGTGAAAGTAAGAAGAATGATTGTGCATATGATAGATGAAGATCTGTCAGCATCTGCAACAACAATGATGAAGAAGGAACCCACCTCTTCATGGCTCAAGAATCAGAAAGGTGAGAGACACACATCAAAGAGTGATCATGCAGATCACTCCTACCTTTAAGATGTGTTTAGGAGTGACAGTGAAGATGAAGAAGGAGATGAAGCCGAGGTAGATCTAGAAGGATAACTTGTAAGTGCACTTGAGGAGCTTAGTAGAGTGAGAAATGAATACAATTTGTTCAAGAATGTTGCTATTATGGAAAAAAACTAGTTGATCAAATGCCTTTAAGAAACTGAGAAATGTATCTCAGAGTTGAAGACTTAATAAGAAGACACAAAGGAATGCAAGTGTGAAGATCTAGCATCTGAGCTAGAGGCAAAAGATAAAGAGTATCAGCAACTAGAAGGAGAAATGGAGAATCTTCGAAATGACCTTGAGAAATATCAGGATGAGCTCAAGGTAAGAATCCGCTTTGATGGTAGTAGTGATGCCTTAGATAAAATATTGAAGAATCAAAAACATTCCAAGGATACCAAAAGATTGGGATGTGGTACCAGTGAATGCTCTACAATCAAGGAGACCTCCCACAAAGATATTCAATTTGTCTCCTCAAATGGAAATGGAAATGGTCAGACCTTCACAGTTAGAAATTCTCCAAGGAAGAAGGTTGACCTAACTACAACCGGTGAAGACATGATGGGGATGAAGATCGGTCTTGCAAGGAGGAACAATGCAAATTCAAAAGGAAAAGGGAAGCTGAAAGAAGATAGCTTCACTGGTAGCAAGAACAAGAGAAGATAGTTTAGAAGATCTTTCACCGGTATAAGACAAAGAAATACTGCTACCCCTAAGTCAAGACAAATGTGGAAGAGAAAGGGATTAGATAGAAGAATTGTAGAAAGTGGACAACCCAGGATCCATCCCCAGAGAATAAGAAATGGAGATGCCAAACCGGTAAGATCACCTCATGTTTGGAAAAACAAATTTGTAAGTAATAAGTCCTCCTCCTCCAATTATTATTTTATATGTAATGGATAATGACCATAGAGCGGAAGAAAGTAGAAAGGGATCTAGGAGAAACAATTTAAGTTGTCATAGGCATCATGCATATGGGCACAAAGTTTCAAAGAGTAGATACATGCATACCCCCTCTCCCGGCTATGCAAATGTTATATGTTATCAATGCAATGGGTTTGCCCATAGAAGTTGTGAATGCAAAAAGAATAATTCTCAGTCCTATGGCAGCTGATGGAATAGTCATGCTTAGTATGGAAGCAGTTATATGACATATGAGCAACAAAGACCTGCATGGAACAAGAGGAGAAGTGTTATTGTACAATCAAGGAATCCATGAAAACCGGTAGCTAGCTACAATGGCATAATCAGAAAAGGAGGAGAAACACAATATGTTAGAAGGTCCCCTAATCATTTGATTGGAATGAATGATGTGTGCTACTACAACAATGCTTCCAGTCATGCTCCAAAATTTGGTAAGGCAAGGTTCAATGAGGAGAAGAAGGTCAACACTAGTCAAAAGGCTGAAAATGAGGAAAGGAATGAGATCAAGAAGGTATGGAGGAAGAAGTGCAAGAAGATAAGAGCATGGATAGACACTGTGCATTCAATGCACAAGTGATATCTCCTAAAGCTTAAAGGAGACGTATTATTAAGGGGGAGCCATATATTGATTAGATAATTCACCCCCATGCTTGATTAGAATGAAGGAGAAGATAAATTGATATTGGTAAGAAGAAAAAGGTGAGATAGGAGTGTGTGTGGTTACTGCACTGACTACATGCTCATACTCATGCCAATGGATAGTTCAAATCAAAGGCACTTGAAACAAGAGGACGAAAGTTGATGGACAAGGTGTCCCGGTAGAGATATTGAATCAGTAGAACTAACCAATATGTACAATGTGGTGTCGGCATGGATATTAACCAGTATAGAAGAATATGCGATTCAATGTGTTCCGGTAGAAAATTTGTAGTCCTATGGCTTGGATAGGTGAAATCATATCTCAAGTATCACAGGAGAAGCCCTGAAGGATAATGTGTAGGACCACTAGTCAACCTTATGAGCATGAAATTTGTATGAGTCAACCGATTGGATAAGTGCCATAGAGTTGACATGGATTGGCATTGTGATCATGAAAGAGGATGTCAAAAGGTGTAATGGTCATCATGGGAATGGAAGACCAACTATAGATCACATATGCAAGGCATGAGGTACATATTGGTGTACAAATTTAGGACCTGACAAAAAATGAAGATCAAAGTTTTGTGCTTCAGGGTGAGTTCACAGTTATATCTTATGATTGGTATCTAATACACATGACATTGGAGGAGATCGAGTGTCAATAATGTTGTACTAGGAGAGTTGATAAAGAAGGAGTGTTAGCTGCATAGGTGGAGAATATGTCAAATAGACATCTGATTGCTTTCAACAGATTGGTGTCAAAGCAACCCCCATAGAGGAAGAATGTATCATTGATATCAAATTGGTATCAATGCCTGCATCAAAATTTGGTATCAATTGGAAACACTCATAGTACAATCAGATTTGATTCTTAAGAACAATTGGTATTAGATGGGAGAGAAGCAATATGATCAGTAGTATTCATTGATACATTTTTTCAACAATTGGTTGATTCTACAATTGGTGTGACATCAGTATACACAATTGGTGTCAATTGGTGTGTGAGCTCTCCATTTTAAGTGTTGCTAGTTGAGAGGTTGCAAAGCATAGTGGTGAAAGAAGAAGAAGTGACCAATTGAAAAGGAAGAGAAAGAGCCTGTAGTATACCGGGTGTCAAGACCTTTTGCCATTGTTGTTAAAGGGGGAGAGAGAGCCTGTAGTATACAAGATACTACATGTGTTGACATCAATGCCAAAGGGGGAGATTTTTGGCATTGTGTTGTCATTGATGTCAACCAGTATTGCAGGTTATTGGTATAGCTTGTCACTAGTAAGAAGAGGATGTCATCCTGTATTGTGGACAATGAAGCCAACAGGTAAGAAAGATAGAGTCTTTGTGTACATGTTAGTATTGGGAGAGAAGAGACCGGTAAGTGATAGTAAGTGATGTGAATCGGTATACCTGTGACTAGTAAAGGTTGCTGAAATATGAAATAATGAAGTATCTCTAGGTCCCTGGTATGCTAGTGTGATGTCATCTAGAAGGACTCCCACTGGATGAAAAAAAGATTGACAGAGAGTGTGTTGCCTCAACAAGCAAGGATTACAAATGGGAATGCTACTGGGACATATGTCAAGTTGAAGATTTATCCTCTCCTCAGTGAAGTCACATTATTACTGGCAGGTGACATAGATCCTCTACCATCGGTGTTTGGTTGTTAAAGTGCAATTGTGTATTCTTCCCACCGGTAAGTGGTAATACCTTGCTTATCCCATAAAATACATGGCATACTTCATGACTCCCTGGGATAAGATAGTCAAAGTAAGAAAATGTATGTAATTGGATGCATAGACCAGATGACCAATGTGGATGGTGAGGAAGCCTCTTGAGCTTGAGATCAGAGATGTACACCAGAATAGTTTGTGAAGTCAAGGTGTGCTACCGAGACAGAGAAAGGAGAGTTGAGATGATGAGTTTTCCATCTTGGAAAACTAGTTGAGAGGAGAACTGGTCAAATAAAGATGAGGCCTTGAAGTTGCACACATGGAGTGACCAGGATGCAGATGGTGAAAGGATTTTGCCACAGATGCATAGTAGCTAGAGGTTGATGGCATGAAGACATCATGCACATTACCAGTATAAGGCAGAAACATGTCAAGCGGTAAACAAGGTGGTTACCGATATGCAGCAAAGAGTCAAGAGGAAAAGTGGAGTGCCCATAACCAGGTGGTAAGGTACATGATGACTCACCATGGATATCTACTATTGGTCAATAAGGTGATGACCAGTAAATGTGATGCACCGATAGTGTAGGAGACTATATGGCAAGATGGTTAACCAGAAAGGTATGATGTACTGGTAAGGTTAGAGGACTAGTAGGTGTACACTAGTTGATTATTTGGTTGGTGATTTTGTCTAAACCTACATAGAGGTCTATGCTGAGGTGGATACCAATAGAGATGCCACATGGAGTTGAGGTGGCAAGCATGTAGAGGTTAGTGAATTTCCTGTCGGTGAGGTAGTTGGCAGTTGGTCAACATTAAATATCGACAGCATAAATCATGGGTTGATGATAGTGGTTTGCGGCTTGGAGTAGAATGATAGATTGTGATCAAGATTGGTGATGGAAGGATCGATGAAGGATTCCATGCTATAGATCGGGTTTGGTGGAGAAACCAGAGATATCATTTTGTAGCGTCGTAAATTGTACGCACTTGCTAGGGTGGTACAATTTCACACCTAGTTTAGCACCCGCCTTGGCGCATTTTGTATTCTGCATTGCATTTCTCCTTAAGCACTTAATTAATCAAATTAATTAGGTCTAAGGTCCTATTTCATCATCTCCTACATCATAACGTTGGGCCCTTTCATTGAAGTGTGCCCCTTTCAATTTATTCCTCCAATACATCATTTAACCAAAAACCCTAATTAGGCCCTATTTCAAACTTGGGGGCTTGGTTTCGGGGGTCAAAACATCTCGAAATCACCTGTAACTTCGGGATTCTCTCTAAAATCATCATATCCGACGGCCCTGAAAATTTGGTGAAAAGTTGTCGGGACCATGGCGCCCGGTGCACATGGTCCCGGACATTTTTCCCGAAATTTTGGGAGCACGATCCAATCATAAAATAAAGCTTAACCCCAAGAAATTGGCGGGATATTCAATCTCTAGGTCGGCCAAAATACGAATTTACGACCTAGGGTTTCATACATAAGAGCTCTCTTTCTTCATTTGGAAGGATCGGATTTTTGTTTCCAGGAACTTCATATGCAGCGAAAGAGCAGATCTTTGAGGACTTCAACAACATTCAACATCATTCTATCAAGCATCTATCAAATTCATTCATCCACTTAGGGCTTGGAAGACATTGAAGAACAATAGGAGATTACCGACTGAAGATTGGCTTGTACTCCTCCCTTGAGGGTTGGGTATGATTTCGTATTGTTTTCATGTCTTTGCATAAGCTTTGATACATCATTTATTCATGCTTTAGATCACATTGCATCTTGATTTAGAGCATTTACATTATCATTCGCAAGTAATTAGGGTTTACTTTCTAGGTTTCTCTAGTTTGCTTTCTTGCATTTTGGACCTTGCACACACACTAGGTCTGCACACACAATACATTTTACAATACAAATTGGCTATTCGTGGAGGTGGAAATCACCGAAGCGGGGGTTTGACTAAGGCAAAACCCTATATAGCCGCCCAAACACCTTTTCAGATATAAGTGCAGGTTTCGAGACTCGGACGACGCCGCAGGTTGTAGATCCGGAAGAAGCAGATTGAGACCGACCTTCCCACCAAATTTCAGAGCAAAAGACCAGGACAGGGGCGTGGGGTGCCCTGGTCCTGCCAGGATAGGGGTGCTGGGTGCCCTGGTCCCTAGGACAGGGGCGCTGGGCATCCTGGTCCTTCTGGCAGACAGCAAGTTTCAGCATTTTGACAGCTTTTCAGGTTGCAAAACAGCAGTTTCCGAAGCAGTTTCAGGGGCAGAATCAAGACAGTGGCGCCCGCGCCCCCGTCCCGAACATTTTCAGTCAAATTTTAACTCCGGGTATGCATTTTCATTCTTGTCTTATCCTTGTGTTTATAGCTTTCCATTATTTAAGTTCAATTCTGCAAATCTTGTTATTAGTTCATACTTGCACTTTGGGGTTTGGGATTGAACTTGCATCATTTTATCTTTCAATTACAACAAAGGAATAGAAATCCTAATAGGTAGCCCGTGGCTCTCTCTTCCACAAAAATAAGTAGCCAATTGTGTGATACCTCTAGGCTCTTTCGTATTCCACAAATGTGTGATTGAAAGTGAGATTAGGGCATGTTTGCTTAGTGTCACTTTTTCTCCCACACACATTTATGGTGAATTGACCAAAACGTCAGGTTGATAGATAGGTCATAGCTTGATAAGTTTAGTAAATGTGCATTGGAAGGCATGATAATGATGGTGATGTGCAAAATGTCATCTCTGAGACAAGATCTGAGCTAATTTGATATGCCTCGAGGGCGGTGGAAGAAACCCTAGCACACAAATGTTTGAACTCAAGTTTTGGCTGGAAAAATTTGCTAAATATATGCAAAATAAACAATGATTTGATTTGATGATGTCAGAGATAGAGAAAGAGGGCATGAGCATGTGAGTAGATCAATCAGAGTGAAAATAGCATAAAATCATAGTGACTGAGTGTATGGAAGACACAACCGACAATAGGGTTTAGTTGAGGCTTAACCAGTAAGGTTAAAAGCAACCGGCAAGTAGCAAAAAGAGGATAAGTGCAGAAGTGAACTGGTGGTGTTTAAGCCAACAAGAGGATAGCATAGAGTGAGGCGGTTGTGAGTGTGTTGTAGAGAAGATCTGGGAGACACGAGACAGAGCAAGACTGAACCAGTAAGATGAGTAACCGGTAGTCAAGTACAGATTCTATCAGATGAACAACCGATAGAGCTTGAGTCAGAAAGTGAGCAAATACTAGGGGAAGGAGAAGAGACAGAGAGAACATGGAACCAGTGACTAGTTGCAAAGATAGGAGGCAGCAGTGAATGAGTTAGAGTGTGAATCGGTAAAGAGAAGGCTGAGTGAAGGCTGAAGATACTATCGGTAAAGCTGAGGAGAAGGGAAGCCGGTAGAGAGATTATTCATGAATGGTTACAGAACACATTTGTAACCAGGCTATTACTTTTATATTCGATGATATTCATTGTAGATCACTGAGTTGGTGCCCTAAATCAGTAGGGGTTGGTGCTCCTTGGGTTGGTGCCCTAAAAGTTGTAGTCATTGTTAATATTGTGAGGCAGGATTGAAGCAGTAGACTCCAGCAGCATTTATCACCAAGTTTTTTTCCCATCTTGGGTTTTCCTCATATATACAGATGTCATGTGATGTGCATTTGTGTGTGTGCTTGCATTGTGATATCTTTCCTTCTCTTACTGGTAGGTTAACTCAGCATTAGAATTGATAACCAGTAATCATTCTTGGTATGAAGAGGTTAAGAAATTGGAAACCACTGATTCACCCCCCTCTTAGTGGCATCTTGTGTTCAACACATATAATATGCAGCCATGGGGATAGCCTACAAGATCTACTTCATGAAATGGGAGGGCTCCATTACCACCACCATCGTACAACTATATATTAGATGGTGGTTGTAGGAAAGGATGTTGATTCATGTGAAGTATCATACTTGGAATTTTTTGAGAATGTTGCCTAGATCAATGACACACTACCAATACTGGTCTGACATCCTCCTCATCTGTTTGTTTTTCTATTTCATGAATGAACTCTCAACCTATGTGGTGAAAGTATGGGACCCTAATAGGCTATTTGCAACACAAATCTAATAACACATTATACATTTCAAGGATCCCTCCTCCTTCATGGTCATATATTGGGGATTCTTCAAAACTTTTTAGGAGAAAATGTAGGATAGAGAAAGGATCTCTTATGATATGGTCAAAAAAATACATAGATATCATCATTTTTTTGGTTGACAAAGAATATAACATGGTGGAGGCACTCAAACCTTGAACGTCGTGGATACAAAAACTTCCCTAAAAAGGTCTCCAATGCAAAAAAAATAATCTTATGCCACAAACTTACTACAAATTCTGAAATACCTTGTGGAGGGGGAAAAGTGGGACCGAGTGGCTAGGACCTAATCCCACTTTTGCCGACACATGAGAATACAAAAGAGCCTAGGGAGATAGCTCACTTTGGCTACTTCTTGTGAGAAAGAGACAGCCAAATATTATCTCTTAGGGTTTCTATTCCTCTTGTTGTAAATGATGGAAAGATATGAAAGATTGATCAACTAGAGTAGGAGATGAATAATGAAGCATACATAAACTGAAATTGCACAAACTTGCAGATTTAAAACTGAGATACTAAAAGTAGAGAAGGGGGGAAAATTTGGAGTTGTACCTGATGCTAAAAAATGAGTCAAACTGACTAGGGCTAAGGCACCACGCTTTTATCCCTGATGATTTGACAAAGAGTTGTAACTGAAGGGCTGAAATCCTAAGATCCTAAGCTTGCACCCTACCAAAAATCACTGAATTTGAGGGAAACCAAGGTGCCACACCCCTATCCTTGATGGATTTGGGGTAGTCTGAGACTTTTGGGTTGTCCTTGTCCCTTCTTCTGATTTGTAAGTCCTCTGGGGTACTTGTACCTGCACTGTATCTGAAAAGAGAGGGTTTGGGTGGCTATATAGGCTTTTGCCTCAATCAAGCCCCTATGTTGGTGATTTCCACCTTCACAAATAGCCGATAATGTACTAAAAATGTGTGTGCTAGAACCCTGTGTGTATGTTGTAGTGTCATTAAATTGCGACCCCTACAATTTTAACCACATTTTAGGTCCTCACCTTGGTGATGATATCTTCCCCAACCAAGACCTATTTTTGCATTCTCACCCCTTCACCCTTCCTCCTCCAAGACTTGTGGCTTCTCCAGGCCTTATCTAGGCCCCAAAATAGGGCAGGAGAGGGGTGTGGCGCCCCTGTCCCCACCCCTTAGGGTGGCCCTAAGTTAGGTCTGCCCGATCTCCTATGCATAATTTACCTTCAGGATTTGTAATTCCTCTTTGTTGGCCTTCGGTGGTTTAAAATTAATCCTTGAGGCATGTATAAAAGGGGATCCAATTCTTTCATTGAAGGAGGTGAGCCATAATGAGAAGATACAGGATTTCAAGATCATCATCGAGCATTCAAGCATTCAAGTCTTCTTCATTCATCTGTGGGACAACATTACAACATTCATTTGCAATAATGTGTGTGTGTTAGGTTTTTTCCATGTCCCATGCCATCTCATACAACATTTGTGGTTACATTCAAGAAGCAAAGCAATCATCATCAACAAGTTGCAGATCTACAAGGTATACATTTCCATTATTTGCATTCAAGCATTTGCAATTAGTTTTTTTCAAGGTTGATTCCTCAACCGGAGTTTGACTGAGGTAAACCCCTATCCAGAACCATTATCCCTCTCTTTTATGTGTGTAGGTTGTAGGTGTACAGTTGTAATTGCAGGTTTTGGCTTCATTTGCAGAGACGGAAGAACCCTTTTCATTTCACGGATTTTGTAGAGGACCATGTACATTCCCTAGGGAGATGAGATACAAAGAATGAGAGAGCACAGTGTAGATTGGCTTTTATTGCATTCAATATAATCATTGCGCAAACAATGTTAAATTTGTGCAGACAGTATTAATTAGTACCTCATAAACCAAGATGAGAACACTATTATTAAAAGAAAAGAATGGTATCTTGATGGGATTAATGTCTCAATATCTAACAGAAAGATCCTAGACTATATGAAGAGAACGGGAACCTCGACCGATGAAAACTCCTGATGAATTTTCTCCAAATTTGTAGGGCAAATCCGTATTAGTCTGATTAGCTCAAATCCAAAGTTACAACGCGATCCCAAACTTGTAGCTCTTCATTTCACTCATTTTCTCTCTCTTTTTTGCATAGTCAACAATTCAACTTTCTCATTTACAAAAGAGGATAAATCATACTTCAACCCTTGCAATCCATTTAGACTTCACATCCTTGTTTCCCTTGGATTTGGATCTAGTGGATTCAAGCCCCTCTTTTGAATGTAAAGTTTCTTCCAAGTGAAAATCATCCTAGTGGCTTCCTTTCCCTCTCTTAGGTGGGGAGTCATTAGGATCCAATTTTCCAGTTTACATTTGCAAGATCCTAAAATGAAATGCAAACAATCTTGAGAAACTCTAAAGAGTAAAACCTAAATGCTTGTAATTGACAAAGTAAATGCTCTAAATCAATGATGCAAAGTGATCAAAAGCATTAATGTAAATATTTAAATTGATGTAATGAATATTATGCAAATATATGCAAATAACATGAAACCATACCAATCCCCTAAGGGAGGGGTACAAGCCAATCGTCAGTCGACGATCTCCTATTATTCTTCAATGCCTTCAAGGCTCCTAATTGATGATGAATTCTTGATTAATACTTGATTAATGCTTGATGAATGTTGTTGAAGACTCCACATAGGCTTCTCTTTCACTACATAGAAGGCTCCTTATGCTCACTAGCTCCTTTCGCCAAAATCTTATTTTTCGTAGATCAGATCTTAGATCCCTTCAAATAAAGAAAGAGATATCTTATGTATGAAACCTTAGATCTTAATTTTGTCTTTAGGACAACCTAGGATTTGAATTTCCCACCAATCTTTTGGGGTTAAGCATTATAATATCGTAGAATTATGCCCCCAAAATTTTGGAAATAATGTCGGGGACTGTGTTGCACTTGCACATGGTCTGACCAAATTTTCACCAAATTTTTAGGGTTGTTAGATATGATTATATTAGAGTGAATCCCAAAGTTACAGCTGATTTTGAGATGTTTTGATATGAGAAATCAGGCCTTAAAGGTCGAAATAGGACATAATTAGGGTTTATGATTTAATGGTCCTTTGGAGAAATAAAATAAAAAGGGGCACACTTAGGGTAAAGGGACCAATTTAATGATGTGGGGAGTGATGAAATATGACTTTAGATTCAATTAATTTAATTAATTAAATGATTAAAGGGAAATTACAATGCAAGAGGAAAACACACTAAGGCGGGTGCTAAACTTAGCGTAGAATTGTACCACCCTAGCAAGGGTGTACAATTTACGACGCTACATACCCTAATGTAGATCAACACTTCACATCTTAGGAATTCATGAGTCTATGCAAAAGGAAAATTTATGAAGCATATGGAGAAATTAAAAGAGAGATGCAATGCCAATTGACTACAAATGGAACACACATAGGATGAGAGTAGCAAACCAAGGAAGAGGCCACCCCAACTACACATCTATGAAGAGGTTCGGTTGAAAAATAAGCCTTAGAGACACTATTACAAATGAGTGTAGAGAAGAAATAAAAATGGAAGAAAGAGGAAGCATAAAGGTCAATCTCTAAACAAACAATTGATATAGGGACAAAAGCAAAAGAAGGTCTAGAGGACATGTTAGCTTCAAAGAAAACACCAAAACCAAAACTCATTGATGAGGATGAACTATACAGTGGGTTGTTCAATAAGAAATTCATGAATGACACTCGATAATAATCTATCCAAAGATGACAATAGCTAGTAAGGTGCTTACAAAGAATGTAATAATTAGACATCTAGTGGCATCTAACAAGACATTAGAGGATTTGATACATATATTTTAAAACTTCCTAACCAAGGCACTAAAATCACAATGAGAAAAAGTAGCAAAAGAGGAGAAAGAACTCAAAATAGTAAAAAATAAAGAAGTGGCCCCTGCAATCACGCCTTTGTAAAAGAAAGAATCGTGGAGATACAAGCCAAATAAATATGGACCAAACAAAGGTTGGATAGATTGATGTCAGAAAAATAAAAGATTACAAACATACTCAAAGCGAATATAAGGGAAGCCACTATAAAAGGCTTATAAAAAATTATGTGAGGAAGAAGAAAAGTATAAAGCTACATCTCCTAAACAATATTCTTAGCCTCCACAATCCTCAGACACAACATCCTTGACAAAATATCTAATATAGTTCATTAAGGAGTTTTTGGCCAAAAATAAATAAAATCCAACTAATAGCCCCTCCCCAACTTTTCTATTTTCTTTTGGTTAAGTCACAAGTAGATTTCAACAATATCTTACTAGTGCATTAGTTTTACTTACGAGATATCCTATATTAAACAACCTGATAATATCTCCTTAAACAATATGTGGACAATGTGAACCAAATAAAAGAATTAATCAAGGAAATACATAATAATTTACCTCATCTTCATGGTGGCTCATCACAACCATTGTTAGTATAATCAAGGGTTCCTAATGGAAGAAAATATTTAAGGATATCATACTGCAAAAGGATTCCTTAAAACAACAAATGACTACTAAGCTTGCCAAGGCCAAAATGGATGAAGAAAGGAGAAAGTGTGCCACTTCTTACTCCACATTGGGAAACCACATTAGTAAAATGAAGATTATTGAAGGGGATATGAATAACTTATATTAGTATTGCTTATAGTGGCCAATGGTAGTGGGCCCACTCAAAGATCAAAGGATAACTTGGAGCTACAAATCATCACAAAATCCACTAAATATGATGTACTAAAGGATCTAGATGGGAAGGATTGGGTAGACATAGAAACCATACATGACCAATATCAATAAAATTAAAAGAGTATTAAGGATAAGATCCGAAACCAATTTCATCAATTAAGAGAGGTTGTTAATTTATGAATATCTCATATCATCGACATAATTCAATATGTCCAACACTTCTCCAAGACCCTCCAAATAGCTACCACAATTATGAAAGTAGAACAATATCTATTGCCACTTCAAATCCACATCCACCAGCTATAGTTGGCCAAACAAAAATGGGAATTTTTTTGGAAAGCCTTCAAGAGATATAGAAGGAGATCCTTCTAGTATGACAAGGTTAAAATAAGGATAAATCAAGGTTTAGAACAAGGATGATGTTGGCAAGAAAAACAAAAACAAATAGATATTCAAAAAATATTTTGCACATTGCCACATCAGACCTAGGTAGTTCATGAATTGGAACATAGCATGTAAACTAGAAGTACTAAGTATGGGTCTTGTCTGATCTAGTAGCCACAAATATATTTTAAGCTATGATCACTTGTAGAAAGGTGGATATAGGGAAATATATTGAAGGCAGAGGGTAAGGATATACCAAAAGAATATATATAATACAGATGTATAAGGAGGTATAAGGATGTATATGTTATATGGAATGAATACAATCAATACAATAACTTTTAAGTCTCAATCTAATGTGTTGTGTGTAATTTTTATATTATGTTAACTAAGTAATCAATTGTCTAGATCAGATTCCCTGTCTTCCTTAATAAGATTAAATTTTGGGTGTAAGAATACAATGTCAAAAAGTTAGTGGGGTTCATAACTCCAACCGTGTCCCCAAATTTCTTGCTAAGATAACTCACAAATTACAATGTCATAATGTCATAATGTCATTTAGAAGATATTACAACCTATCGCACACATTTTGAGGTAATGACTGTGGAAAAGAGTGCCACCTCAAATTAGGGTGTCTCATTCCTCACCTAAGGATACAAATAATTAAAAATATAAGTACATGTAACGACCTCCATAATTTTAAAATAACATTATTCATAAAATTATACATAAACAAGCATATATCAATACCACATGTCCCAATATACAATGTTAGAATTAATAAACTATATTATAAGGATTATTTCATAAGCTAATATCAAGCAAGAACACAAGGAACATATTCATTTACACTAAACCACAAGTTCAATTACAAAGAATACATAGAGGTCAAATCATGAAGACTACCATGGCAGAAACTTTGACTTTTGTCTCCCTTGAGCATCTTATGGGCGAGAACATTGTCGGAGTGCATATCCGCCCTACCACAAAGTAGTTAAACTTCCTCACCTTCTTTCATGACATGAAATATTCCTAATCCAATGCAAGGGAATCTAACCATGCAAAACTGGCAAGAGTAATGGAATTGTGCAATATGGCATATCTTCATTCTAACACTAGTGTAATGATAGCATGGGAACACATAAGAAGACAAAACAATATTTTTTCTTATCCATCAAAAATCAATTCAAGGATCCAATTCCATCTCAATCACTTTTATCCCAATAGGTAAGCGTAACAAGAATTATCTCGACATGGAGAAAACACATGATAAATCCATGCATCTATTATTGAAGCCACACTTTATTCTATAGATAAGAATTGCGTGCGAGATATTCTTAAAGAGAGCTCATCATATCTAGTAATTCTGAAAAGACTTCTTCAACATAGAATCTCACTATACACATATCCATATGTCAGTTTCCTCCTTTATACAAACTAAAATTAATAAAAACACATAAATGCATACAAATGCATCAGTCTAAAATAATTCACGTCTAGTTATAAAAATTTGATTACATCTTTTAAGATTGTCATTTCAATAAGATATGTGAAGTAATTAAATTCATAGAATAATAATAATCCTTATCAGGCATTAATAATGAGTAGTCAAAATCCTTTCAAGACCTATTAAGAGCTTAAGCTTTGTTAATCATATCCATACTACATATTGCTAACCTTCAGATAACCAAATTAAGAAAGAAATAACCATAATTCATCAACATTTGTCATTAATATAATATATAAATTATTGGTTATGAGAACCCTTGGACATTAATATAAGGAACCGAACCAATCAATTTCTTTATATTTTAGTTCCTATCCCTACATACTTAATATCTAAGGAATCTAACTATTAACAAGAGTCTTTTCTTAATTTGACCTTAATCATACCATTTCATATTTGACTCAAGCCATGGGACTTATGGTCTTTATTGGCATGAGGATTTGATTACACTCAATTGCAAAGAAATAGAAAGTATTTGAATACGATATTTTTTTTTTATTCAAGCTACTTAACCCTTAGCTACAAATTAAATATTATATACTATCATGCCAACCTACTAACAAAAGAGAACATGATCCAAAATTATTTAATCTAGAAGCATATAATAGATTATCTCTTAACCCCTACAAGAGACAATTTTGTATAATGCCCTTCCTTGTATGCATGATAATTTTCATTTATTGGAGATATCCTTATATCCTATCACATAATTCATTAATTTAAGAAAATTATTTAAATATTATCTCTTAATATAAATAAATAATTTATCTTTTCAATCAAGTAGAGATAGACTTTGTACTATGCATACTTATTCATGCCAAGGTGGAAGTTTTAGTTCATATAAATCTATCTTCACATTAATCTTTAGTTCTAGTATAAAATAAAGCATTTGTAATACCTAGATTTTGTCATAGTTTGTTTGTGAAATGGAGTCAAATAGAAGATATTTGCTTATGCTCTTGCAGAACATTATTGTTGTTGGTGTAAATAATTATTCATCATGGATATTATTACACTTTACTTAAGTTTACTTAGGAAATGCATTTCATAATAGTTTGGGTATGAGACACTTGGATGTTTGTGCCACATTGGGATAGTGTGTGTAGGAGAAATTCCACCTTTTATGGTGTTGATCTTGTTGTTACACTCCACTCTTGTTGTTACACTCCACATTCAGTGGGTGATCCACCTCATGTGGACTATTATATTATTTCTCCTACCTACCCACACCTATTTCCTACCTACCCTTGTTTCTTATTGAGCCACATGTCATGTTTGTGTGCTCACATATCCCTAGCCTTGCCTATATAAGCAAGCTCATCTACATTGTATGTAATTTTGATATTGATCATTTTCTATTGATGAGAATACAATTTATTCTTGTCCTATATTGTGTCTCTATTTTGTACATTTCATTGAGCTCTTGATCTTGGCAAAATCTCACAATTGTTATATAATTTGCATCTCTATACTCACATTCGTAGGGAAACTTTGACCTCAAACATACATGAATGAACTGTGAATACATGATTTATAAATGACAACTCAATGATTCAAGCAACACAAACTGACAATTAATTTACATGCCTCACTTTCACATAGGCAATATATTTTCTTCTCTTCTACAACAAAACTATTATTTTCTCTTTCCCAAGATAAAATATTGATATTCAAAATCTTTCCCTGAACATAATTATTGTTGCACAAAAGAATAAATGATAACAACCCCCAAATGACAACTTGGGAGAGAATTTTATTTATTTATTTTAAATTGTTTTATTATATGTCATCTTATCTTATTTAAGAAGATATCTTTTATCTTATAGATAAACATGTGTCTATTTTTATGTAAGCTTATCCTCCCAATAATAATTATCTTTAAAACATAATAAAATCTAATCCAGAAACAACTTTTGATTTATTCTATGCATTATGGAAATCTCCCATCATTAATATAATAAAAAATAAAGAAATCTAAAATCTATAATAATTTTTTATTATTATTTTATCTTGCCAATTGTTTTTTATTAAGGTAAAAATGGGTTTTGAAGGGGCCCCGAAACCCTTTACAAAAGATCCTTAAGATATAAAAGCATTAAGCAACAAGAGGGAACAAACAGCTAAAAAGCCAGCAGAGAAACATTCAAAATCTAGCAAAAAATCCCACAAAATCCAGAAAAGGAGCAACTAGATTTTTTTCAGGTCATTAGCTAAATTTTCGCTAATCCCATATAATTTTTTAATATTATCCCTAAGTTTAGGGATTTCCTTTGGAGAAGCCACAACAACTTTCTCCATGCTCGCCCTCGTTCTCTTTGCAGCTCCACCAGGAGCACTTTCCACAGTCCCAATCTCAATGGTATCTTCATCCATATCAAGGTCCACAACTGGCTTAGGAGTGTTGGATCCCTCAAGGACCTTAGAGATTTCCTCTAAGTTCTTTGTAATAGCAATCAAGATATCCGAGATCATAACCAATAGGTTTTTCATTGCATTTTTTCCTTCCTCCAGCTTCTCAATCTGAGCTTCCATCTTCTTAGCTTTTTCCTCCAAATCCTTCATCCTCTGCTTCGGATCCCTTTCATCTTTCTTCCTCTCCTCTTCCCAGTGGTTCCCACTTTTTTCAAGGTTCTTGATACCTTCATAAGTTGACCTGTCAAAGCCCATTCTAGCATCAGAGAGATTTTTGAGATTATCCAGAATTAACCCTTCTCCAACAAACTCCTTATCCTTGCTTGGGTTCTCCTTGTCCTTCTCCTGCTCGAGCTCATTCTTCTCCTGCTCAAAATCCATATCTTTTAACTCATTAATTTTATCATCCTCCTTCTCCCTTGGCTGGCTATCGACATTGACTAAACTAACACTTCGGGTAGGACTATCTTGTTAAATCCTGTGAGAAGCAAGAATCGAGCCAGGATCTGATGTCGGTCATAGATCACATGCAACTCCAAGCAACGAATGATCGAAGATCAAAATAGCTGAATGAAGATAAATCTGATATGAGAGAAAAATAGAGATAAAGAAGAGAATTTAGAGAAGACTCTCACTGAGCTATCACTTGACTTGTGAAGGTGAGAGTATATTGCTTATTATATAGAAAAATAATAGCATAGACAACCAAGAGGTGCATTAACTCCCACCTCCATAAAAAGTGGGAGGTTTTACCTACTACCCCATAAAAGGTGGGAGGTTTTTACCTACTTGGTAAATGTCAAAACATGTGGCATAACCTCCTTACATGAAAACAAAAAAGGAGTTATAAGAGGTGGCACATAATGCCAAAAGAGGGTAAGAAACCCAACTACCCCATAACCCACTTAGGAAATGACAAAATAGTGGTTATGAGAGGTGGCACAACAAGCCAAAAGAGGGTGTGTAACTCAACTACCCATGTGAGGTGGAGAGTTACACATGTAGCTAATGTATTCTGCCATGTGTCCTCATATTAACCACACCTAATAATCTAAGCAAGCTTAATAATATATGTGTAGGAAAAATAAATACCCCCTGACATAAGGAAAATAAAAAAACCTACACTAACACCCCCCCTTAAGTGTAGCTTAGGTGGGTGAAAAGATGGGTCCTAGCAAATGAGGCCATGTTAGGTACCCATGTACATAAATATCCCCCCCAAAAGAAGAAGACCCCCCATAAGAGGAATAGACCCCCCTAAATAGAGAGAGAAAGAATGAAGGACTAAGAAGCCCCTCCTGAAGTAGACACCTTTTGCATCCCAAGCAAAGATCGCAAATGAAGGAACTTGCTTTCAGTGAAAGGTTTGGTGAAGATGTCCACAGTTTGCTCCGATGTAGAACAATACTTAAGATCAATGATGCCTTCCTGAATGAGCTCCCGAATATAGTGCATATGTATCTCAATGTGTTTCGTCCTCTGATGATGAACTGGATTTCTTGAGATCTGTATAGCACTCTGATTATCACAAAAGATGATGGTAGGCTTTCTAACTGGAATACCAAGCTTAGTAAGAATATTTTGAAGCCAAATAGCCTCAGTGGTGGCATTGACTGCCCCTCGATACTCAGCCTCTGTCGATGAAAGAGCAATTGCAGACTGCTTCTTGCTCGACCAACAAACTGGACCAAAACCAAGTGAGAAGCAATACCCAGAAGTAGACTTGCGATCCTGAGAATCACCTGCCCAATCTGAATCCGTATATCCTACCAAGTCAATATCCACACCTGCTACATACTGAATTCCATAATTGTGAGTACCCTGAATGTAGTGGAGGATCCACTTAGCTGCTTTCCAATGCAACTCATGTGGCTCCTGCATGAATCTAGAGACCATGCCCACAGCATAAGAAATGTCGGGTCTCGTATGAGTCAAATAAATGAGGCTTCCAACAAGTTGTCGATATAAAGTGCCATCAACCAAGGGTGAAGAGCACTTAGCCTCAAGTTTGACTCCTGACAAAAATGGAGTAGGTGCAGGCTTACAATCAGCCATGTGAAATCTGGAGAGCATATCAAGTGCATACTTGGGTTGTCCAAGGAAGATTCCTGAAGATGATTGAGTGATCTCAATTCCCAAGAAGTAATGTAGAAGACCCAAGTCTGACATCAAAAATCTATCATGTAGAGCAATTTTCACTGCTTTGATGGTGGATGAGTGACTCCCTGTGAGTAACAAGTCATCAACATAAAGAACTAGAAATGTGAGAGTTTCATCCTGTTGCAGAATGTATACGTTTGGATCAGAATGGCACCGAGTGAAACCAACTGTCAGAAGAAATGAGTCCATATTGGCATACCAAGCTCGAGGAGCCTGTTTGAGGCCATAGAGAGACTTTCGAAGTCGACACACAAGTGAAGGATCCTGAACAAACCCCTGTGGTTGCTCCATGTAGATTTCCTCCTGAAGGTCACCATGAAGAAATGCACTCTTCACATCCATCTGATGAACTTCCCAACGATGGGCTGCAGCTATAGCAAGAACAAGTCGGATGGAATTCATCTTAGCAACTGGAGCAAAAGTCTCAGAGTAATCAACCCCTGGAACTTGGGAAAAACCTTTTGCTACCAAGCGAGCCTTATACTTATCAACCGACCCATCCACTGAAAATTTTGTTCGATAGATCCACTTGCATCGAACAAGTTTCCTTCCCTTAGGAAGAGGAACTAAATCCCATGTGTGATTCCTGTCCAAGGAATTGAACTCTTCTTGCATTGCAGCATCCCACTCAGGAACACCTGAAGCTTCTCGAAAGGACTGTGGATCAAAAGCTGAAGCAATGAAGAGATGTGGAGCTTGCTAAAATTGTGACTTTGTTCTTCTAGTATCTAATGGATCACCAAGCCAATCTCCTACTGACTCAAAAGTTTGTCGAGCCCAAAGAGGCACTAAGGCTGGAGAGTCTGGGGGAGAATCATCAGCCTTTGAATGATGACTATGAGAGAAATGTGAATCCTCATCATCACTGTCACCATCTGAAGTAGAGGAAGAAGACTCCTCATCAAGATTAGGAGGATTAAGATCCTCTGAAGAACTGTCATCATAATGCAATTTCTCCAATGTGATAGTGGATGGAGAGGTGGTATGAGAAGAAATAGAAGAACTCTCCTCAAAATGAACACTCCTCTCAATGAACAACTCATGAGTAGTGGGATGGAGAAGCCTATACCCTTTGACATCATCTAGATATCCAACAAATATGTAAGGCTTACTCTGCGGATCCATAGCCTTGCATTTTTCAGCTGGAATGTGGGCCCATGCAAGAGAACCAAACACTCTAAAGTGTTTAACTGTGGGTTTTCGACCAGTCCAAGCTTGAAAGGGAGTTACCCCCTTCACAGCTTTATGAGGAACTCGGTTCTGGATGTAACACGCACAGTTGATGGCCTCTGCCCAATACTGAGGTGCCAAAGACTTGGAGTGAATCATACAATTAGCCATCTCCTTTAAGGACCTATTCTTTCGTTCTTCTACACCATTTTGTTGAGGACTGTATGGAACTGTGTGTTGCATGTTGATACCTTCTAAAGCACAAAACTGTTCAAACTGATTATTAACATATTCACCCCCATTATCTGTACACAGAATCTTGATGAACTTCCCAGATTGTTTCTCTACAAAAGCTTTGAAATCTAGAAAATTTTCAAAGACTTCAGACTTTTGTTTGAGAAAGTAAACCCATGTATATCTGGAAAAGTCATCAATAAATGTCAAGACATATCTAGCCTTGCTGAAGGATGGTTGTGGAAATGGTCCTGCCAAGTTACTATGTACCAACTCCAATAGTTGTGTAGCTCTCCAAGCTTTACCTTTATCATACTTCTCCTCTGGATGCTTACCAAGAATGCACCCCTGGCAAACTCCATCAGAAAATCGAATAGAAGGCAACCCTGAAACCATTTCTTGTTGACTGAGTTGTTGCAAGTAACGGTAGTTCAAGTGGCCAAACCGTTGATGCCACAAACAACTCACCTCATCTACATGAGTGAGTAAAATTGTCGAAGGAGAGTCAGGAACAAAGTGAGAAAACTGATATAATCTAGAATGATGATCTGCTTTTCCCACAGCAACAGTAGACCCATTATGCCTTTCATTGATTACCACTGCATCTGGTGTGAACTCAACTCATTTTCCAGAACCAGTGTGAGTGATCTGATAAATAGATAAGAGATTAGTTGATAAAGATGGAACACAAAGGACATCTTGAAATGTTCCTTCACCCACATCAACAGACCCTCTCCCATGCACTTCAACAGGAGTGTCATCACCCATTAGGATGGAAGGCATAGAACATGGCTCTAAAGATATGAAATCATCTTCTGAAGAAGCCATGTGGTGTGAAGCACCTGAGTCAATTATCCAAGAATTTGGTTGTGAAGCAATAGCAACTAGGGCCTTACCCTTTCCTTTCCCCTTACTCTTATCTATGTCCTTAGAAGATCCTTCTGATGAACTCTGTTTGACTGAATCAGGAACCTTGATATTATTCTTTTCAAGAAGATTTGAAAGGTGATCAATTTGTTTCTTTAAACACTTATGTTCATCATGACCAGGCCTCTTACAATAAGAACACTTGACCTTCTCCTTTTTGGTTGTTCACCTTTTGATGAAGAGGTCTCATTGTCTGCTTTTGAAGTAGCAGATTTCTGATCTTTCTTCTTCTCTCCTTGGTTCTTTTGTTTCTTATCTTGCTTACTAGACCCTTTCTGTTCTTTTGTGCCTTGATTTACAACTAAGGCATGTGACTTAGAGGGCTTTATTGTACCCATTTGAACCAATTTGTCCTGCTCCCTAGTGAGTTCTGCAGCAAAATCATCTAAAGAAGGCATTTTGAATGTGGTACCTAGGGCACATTTGGTAGCATAGAATGTAGAAACAAACACTGAATAGTTAGGACCAAGCTTAGAAAGAATGCTCAAGATCAGTTGCTTATCATCTTTCTTAGTTCCACACTGTTCCAACTGCAATCTTATAGACTTAAGTTTAGTGAAGAAGTCTTGTATAGTATCAAAATTGGCTAGATTCAACCCTATGAGTTCATTCTCCAATTGATGACCTCTTAGTTCATCCTGCTTACCAAAGAGGTTTCCCAAAGTAGTCCATACTGCATTTGGTGTAGTAGCAGATTCAATGTGAAAAAGAAGGTCAGGAGAGACTGACATGCACAATGTACCGAAAGCTTCATCACATTTATTAAACCATTTAATCTTTTCTGCAGCATCTTGAGGTTCAGTTTCAAGTCCCATAGTAACACGATGATATCCATGTCTTTTCAGATATATTATCATCTTAGATTTCCATTCAAAGTAATTATATGGTGTTAAAAGTGGAACTGTAGATGCATCCATGATAGCAGAAAAGAAGATTGCAAAGAGTCAAGAAGAGTGCAAGAAAGAAGACACAAGAGACACCCCCCCTTTTCACTAGTCTTTGAAATCACCCCCCCCAAATATTACAAGGTTGGCACTTTATAATTAGTGCATTTACAAGGCTTTTATCATATTACAATGCTTTCTAAGGCTTTAATGGCCAAAATAGAAAGTTTAAATACATATAAATTTAACACAAAATCTGAAAAAATTAGCCTTATAGCTGCTCAATGTATCTTAATACCTTTCCAACAACTATTCATTTTTGTAAAATAGAGTTGTGAGAAGAAAGATATGATCTATAGAAGGGAAAAAAAAACATGCAGCTGATTCAACCTGCAATATCTAACAAAGAAGGGTAGAATATTTCAATAAGACCTGCAATTATGAAGAGTGCTCATTTCCAAATTTTCGTCAAGTACTCTGATTTTTTTTACTGTGTTCTCCAAACTCTGAATTTGGTGAAATAAAAGTCACTTATGATTTTCACAAGCCTTCTGGACACTCTGGAAATGCTAAAGAAGCCTCCAATATTACCAAAAATGCTGCAATCACCCAGATCTCAAAGAACACATATATAAAACTAGATTTAACTAGAAGCTTATTTTCCTTAAAACTGTTCTGATTCTCCAGATCACATGAAAATGCGGGAGAAGAGCATACTTGGTTTTTAAGAAAAATATTAGCTATCTAACAATCTCAAATCTCTCAAATAAATCAGAAAAGCAATGAGCTATACCAGACAACACGGCTCTGATACCATGTTAAATTCTGTGAGAAGCAAGAATCGAGCTAGGATCTGATGTCAGTCATAGATCACATGCAACTCCAAGCAACGGATGATCGAAGATCAAAATAGCTGAATGAAGATAAATCTGATATGAGAGAAAAATAGAGATAAAGAAGAGAATTTAGAGAAGACTCTCACCGAGCTATCACTTGACTTGTGAAGGTGAGAGTATATTGCTTATTATATAGAAAAATAATAGCATATACAACCAAGAGGTGCATTAACTCCCACCTCCATAAAAAGTGGGAGGTTTTACCTACTACCCCATAAAAGGTGGGAGGTTTTTACCTACTTGGTAAATGTCAAAACATGTGGCATAACCTCCTTACATGAAAACAAAAAAGGAGTTATAAGAGGTGGCACATAATGCCAAAAGAGGGTGAGAAACCCAACTACCCCATACCCCACTTAGGAAATGACAAAATAGTGGTTATGAGAGGTGGCACAACAAGCCAAAAGAGGGTGTGTAACTCAACTACCCATGTGAGGTGGAGAGTTACACATGTAGCTAATGTATTCCGCCATGTGTCCTCATATTAACCACACCTAATAACCTAAGCAAGCTTAATAATATATGTGTAGGAAAAATAAATACCCCCTAACATAAGGAAAATAAAAAAACCTACACTAACATATCTTGGTCAGAAACATCCTCAGCTTCTCCTTCCTCTTCCCCCACATCCTCTTCTTTCCAACTTTCCTCCCCTCCAGACTCCTCCATTTCCATCTCACTATCATCTTTTCCAATATCCTCAGAAACATTCTCCATCTCCATTTGAGTATCCTTGTCCTCTTGAATTTTCAACCCAGTAGCACTTTTGCTCTTTTTGTTCTGAATCGACTCTTCCTTGCTTGGCTCGCCTTCCTCCATCTTTATCTTACCCTTTCCCAGAGATGCAGACAATCTCTTATTTTCTTGGATAGCAAGAATTTTGTAGTGCTCATAAATGAGCAAAATGAGGCCACAATGAAGCACCGAAGTCGAAGGGTTCTTACTGTGCTTATTTAGAGATCTCGACAGTGACCTGAAGAGGTAGTAGGGCAAGGAAATCCTTTTCTCATGCCTGAAATGATTTAACAACATGAAATAGTATGTGTGGACCCTAAAAAACCGACCATCCATAGTAATGTATTCCATGATAGCATTCAACACACAGCCCCAAATTTTCTTTATGTTGGAAGCATCATAATACCCTCCCGTAGCTTTACCAATTTTTGCCCTTTCCTTCTCCTTACGCGGAAAAATCTTAACTGCATTATTAGAAACTTTCAAATCTCTGAAAAAATTAAGACCTAAGTGGGGCATACCTATTACTGTCGCTATGAGGTCCGCATCGAACTTAAACCTCACCCCATGAATTTTGAAAGAACTGTTGCTCCAGTTTTCAGTGATTTTGGTGACTGCAAGATTAACCCTACCTTTGTTATAATCAACCAGCTTCTCCATGAAATTCATCAAAAACCCTTTTTCCAGCTTAGTCCAAACCTTTGGCATTTCCTTCCATCTGGACATGTTATCTGGTTCTTCTCTCCTTAGATCCCCTCCCATTTTCAAATTTGCAATACCAACTCTGTTCTTCTGCAAATTCAGAGCTTCCTTCCACTCACCTCTCGAAATTTTGAAAATGTTAACCCACAAAGTGTGCAGAAGATTAATATCTTTCATTAAGATTCTACCATTCCGCTAGGTCATCATTACCTTTCCAGAAATGTAAAGATTACTCGTTACAACTATCATGATTGATTGTGTGATTCATCTTTCTCCATGAATCTGTCCTTTCTTAGAAGATTTTTAATATCAAAATTAATATTACCTTCCCCGTGCCAAATACTTTGAGCCTTGAGAATAACACCTAGGTTTGCCAAACCATCAACAACCAAATTTTTTTCTATAAAGGCATGTGTAATTACAATACTTTTAAAGCTAGCTATAATTTCTTTAGCTTTAAAAATTATATTTTCAATAGACCAAGATGGCTCAATTTCTCCCTTCAAGCACTTGATAATATTTAGAGAGTCTCCCTCTAGCCATAAGTTATCATGATTTAGATTTTTAGCAATAATCAAAGTATTCAAAGCTACAGATGCTTCAACATAATGACTTGTTTGATTACCCAGAGGCCCAGCAACTGCCACCAGGCAACTTCCAGCAAAATTCCTGACAATGCCCCCATAACCGGCTTTACTCGGATTCCCCTTAGATGCCCCATCAAAGTTGGCCTTAATCCATCCTTGAGATGGAAAGCACCATACAAGACCTTCCCTACCCTTATCCTTACAAGATTTGATATTAGAAAGGTTCCACCTTTCATTAAAGTCCTCTTTAGCAGCTAATCCATGATCAGTTCCATTTAAACATTCAAATATTCCTCTATAGATTTTATCCACCACAACCTCAGGAATAGCATTTTTATCCCTAAAAATCTTATTATTGCGCTCCTTCCAGATATTCCATATGACATTAGGGAGAGTAAGTTTCCATAGCTCAACATTCTTAGAATTAGAATTAGGACAGTACCATTGTTGTCATAGCTCCCCTAGAGAGTTCGGGAAAACCCAACTCAGCTTCCACCTACAAAAAATAATTTTCCAAATTTCCTAGCTGAAAGTGCACTGGTAGAGGATGTGACAAGTAGACTCCTCTTCCCTGCAACAAAGAGAACACCTATTAGGAAAAAAAAATCCATGCTTTTGGAAGTTATCAAGAGTCAGCACCTTGTTTTGGATAAAAATCTAAAAGAAAATATTAACTTTAGACATTAATTTTTGTATCCACACTTTAGCCCACATAGGAGTTTCTTCCAGCACTTTGTTGTGGATAGCCACTGTCAAAGACACAGAGTAATTTCCATCCGAAGTCTCCCTACAAATCAAACTATCCTCCTCATTGTACCTAAAAATTTTAGAAGATAGCAGAATCTCAAGAAACTTTAATTCTGGACATTGCTGGCTGAACTCAATCCACTTTCCATTTCTCCAATAGTCTTTAACAGAACCACCATACCTATTTTTGAACCACTCTTTCCATTCCTTAAGGATAGGAATATCCTCAAGAGGTTTGTCCAAGAGCCAACTATCTTCCCAGAATCTGATAATTCCTCCATTCTCCAATTTCCACCTTCTTCCAGCAGCAGCCCAACTTTTAGCCGTTTGAACTGCATTCCAGATTGCAGAGCCTTCGACCAAAAAAGAGTTATCCATAAATTCTTCCTCTAAAGGTTGCATATAATGATATTTCTTTTTCCAGATTAAATTCCATTCTCTTTCCTCCCCTTTCATTCTCTAGATTTGTTTAGCTAACAAGGCATTATTCATGGACATAATATTCCTTAAACCCAAACCCCCAGAAGCCTTAGGAGTACAAATTTTGTTCCAAGCAATAAGGGGAATTCTATTTTTGTCTTCCACTCCCAACCAAAGAAATTTTTTTTTGAATTCTCTCAATTGCCTCCGCAAACTTTCTAGGGATTTTAAACAAACTAAGGGCATAAATAGGCAAATTTTGAAGAGTAGCTTTAAGCAGCATTACCTTGCCCGCTTGACTAAGGATAGCTCCTTTCCAACCAGCCAATTTAGAGTTGAATCTGTCAACCAACTTCATCCATAAATTCTCCGAAGGCTTAATACAAAGAGGGAGCCCCAAGTAGGTTGAAGGAAACTCAACAATTTTACATCCAAGGATTCTCTCAATCCTTATTTGTCTTTCAACAGGAGTATTGATGAAGAACAAAGAGCTCTTATCCCAATTAATTTTTTGACCAGAAGTAGTTTCATATGTATCCATAACATTCTTCATATTTCTTGCTTCCCTAATAGTAGCTTCCCCCATTGTAATCGAATCATCAACAAACTGTTAATGAGAACAGGTTAAGTTGGAAGATGAAGGTTTCAGTCCTTTGAGTTTTTCATCTTCCACATTTTTTATAATATATCTACCCAAACTTTCAGCTAAAATAGTAAACAAGATAGGGGAGATGGGATCCCCCTGTCTTAGACCTCTAGAGCTTTTGAAGAAACTGGAAGGGGATCCATTAACAATAACAACAGAGGAGGAAGTTTCTGTCAATTGAGAACATAGCTAAATCACTTTTTCCCCAAACCCAAAAGCTTTCATAATTCTGAAAAGGAATTGCCAATTCACTCTATCATAGGCCTTAGACATATCAAGCTTAAGAAAAAAACCCTATTTTTTAGCAGCAGTCAAAGAGTGAATATTTTCATGAATAGAAATAATAGAGTCCAAAATATGTCTACCTGGGACAAAAACATTTTGTTGAGGTGAAATAATCCTCGGAAGAATATCCAGCATTCTAGAAGTAAGAACCTTAGACATAATTTTGTAAACGGAATTACAAAGACTAATAGGTCTGAACTTATTAAGTGAGTCTGCTCCAGAAACCTTTGGAATAAGAATGATGAAGGTCGCATTCAATTCTTTTAAAAGCCTCCTGGAACCAAAGAACTCTTTAACTCCATTACAAATATCAGTTTCCACTATATGCCAGAAGATTTGGAAAAAAAACATTGGCAAACCATCCGGCCCAGGAGATTTATCTCCTTGAAAAGAAAACACCGCCTTTTTGATTTCCTGATTAAAAGGAATCCTAGAGAGATTTTTGTTGTCTTCCTCATTTAAAATGGGAGGGATAGCCTGCACAAGAAGGTCTTGATTTTTGTAATCCACATCATCCACCCCTCCCAAAAGATTGCTGAAAAACTCCAGAGCTTCCTCTCTTATATCATTTTCATCCGACAAAATCCCCCTAATACTAGATAACCTGGAAATCTTGTTTATCGCCATATGCTTTAGAGTTGTCAAGTGGAAGAACCGGGTGTTTTTATCACCTTCCTTCAAATACAAGGCTCTTGATCTTTGTCTCCAAAAATTCTCTTCATTATAGATAATTGTGTGATATTTAGACAGCAACCCATTTTCAGTAGATCTCAAGTCCTCTAAAAGTCCTTCCTCTTGAATTTTATCTTGTACTTCCTTAATTTCAGTCTTAATTTGGGCCTCTTGAAGATATCACCAAATATCTCTTTGTTCCAGATTTTGATTTTGGCCTTTATTATGTTAAGTTTTTTAGCTACTCTGAATAAAGTCATTCCCTCAACCACAAAATTCCACCAATCAGCCACACAGATTTCCAGAGACGGGTGGGATAACCATGCTTTTTCAAATCTAAAAAGGAAGTTTCTCTTAGCAGTAAAAGAAATAGGGTAATGATCAGAACCAATCTTAATAATTGATGCCAAAGAGCAACTATACTTAGAAATCCAATCAGGAGAAATAATGGCTCTATCCAACCTTACTTGAATAAGATCAGACCCAGTTCTACGATTGGTCCAAGTATAATTAATCCCTTGGAGATCCACATCCATAAGAGCTTGATCATTAATAAAATCCATAAGATCTTGTCTTCCCTCTAGCTGCAAAGGAAGGCCTCCCATCTTTTCATCCTCTTTGAGAGGTGTATTGAAGTCACCCATTATTATAAAAACTTTTATCAGCAAAATTTAGTCTTTCTTCAGCGAGGCTCCTCCAATATTTAGATCTTCCAGCTTTAGAATTAGGCGTGTAGACATTAGTGATAACCCAGGCAAAGTTATCCTTAATATGCTCAAGCAGAACTGAGGTCCTATTAACATTTGCAATGACTTCCTTCCATATAATAGTATTTTGGTTCCAAAAAATCGTTGTTCCTCCAGAAGCACCCTCCGAACTTGTTCCAATAACTCCATTATTTTTTAATATTCTAATCCTTTCCACCCTATCCTTACTCATCTTAGTTTCCTAAACAAGGACAACATCCAGTTTATGATCTCTTATAATATTTCATAACACATCCTGCTTATGTGGGGCATTCAGCCCTCTTATATTCCATGAAATTATCTTCATACTTTAACTGTGGATAGGGCTGACTCAATGGAGCTCTGTGTTCCATCAACACGATTCTTCCAACTTTCATGTTCCCTTTGATTTTTAAGAGAGGGTCTCCCCTTCTTTTTGCTATGACTTCCAACATCTGCCACTTTCTTATTCTTGCTTCTAGTTTAAATACCTCCATTGGGTCCTCCATTATTTGGTTTACCTTCTTTAGAATTGAGAATCCTAAGATTTCCCTCCAAAACCACCGTTTCCAAACTACTAGGTGGAGAATTACATTGGATCAGCTTAGGGCTTCCATTGGTCAATAGCAAAAAAGGCTCAAAATCTGGAATGTTATAGTCCTGAGCTTCATTGAAGTCTCTCCCCTTTTCTTTAGAATTGGATGAGGCAGAAGCATCATCATTGGAATTCTTATCAACTCTTTCCTGAAGATTGGGCACTTCCTTCTGGTTCTCTGATTTAGATTTTTGAGCACTTACATCTATCCTTTGGTCTACCTTTTTGATGCTTTATGTTTGATTGTTAGAAAAGGCACAAACAAATTTTTCATTATTACTATTCTCATCCTTCTTTTCCTCATTTTCCAACTCAATCACATCCTTTTTAGGAACACACCCTATTGTAGGGTCTTCTATCT
The DNA here is from genome assembly GCF_030272615.1 of Cryptomeria japonica. NCBI lineage: Eukaryota > Viridiplantae > Streptophyta > Pinopsida > Cupressales > Cupressaceae > Cryptomeria > Cryptomeria japonica. The sequence goes on along the minus strand of NC_081411.1, from coordinate 753,467,787 downwards.
TCCCCTTTGTTTGCCATTTCTACTTCAAACTGCTATCACTCTTACTACTCTTACTCTTCTTGAGCAGGCAATATTTGCCCAATGACCCGACTTTTTACAATGAAAACAAGCAAACAGAAGAGATTCATATTCAGTCACTTGGGTCCATTTCCTCAATTTAGATATAATCTCAATAGATTGAGGCATAGCCGTCATTTGATTAACATTGACATATAAACGAGCAAAAACCAACCTTGATTTTGCAGCAGTCATCAGGTCAATCGAGAGAAGTTCTCCAAATGAACTCGTTATCCCTTTAAAGACTTCCTCATTCCAGAACTCCAGCGGGAGGCTAGGGAGTTGCGTCCACATAGGTGCCAACACAAAAAAAGACTCGTCAAGAGAAAGGTTTGGCACCCATTTTTGTAAAGCCAAGGATGACTTGTCGAACATCCATGGCCCTTCACATAGAGCTTTATTCATGTCTTCTTCAGAACTAAAGGCAAAGGAAAAGAAACCCCTAGGCAAAGCCCCCACTTCCACTTGCCCTTTAAGAACCCATTTCCTCCTTATAAAACTCCTAACAACATCAATGTTAGGCCTTAAACCAGCAAACCTTCCAACTAAGGTCATAGTTAATCTAGACATAGTGATATCAACCAACTTATCCGGAACAAAGATAGCAACAACCCCAATCATGGGATCAGAAATATTTTTAACTTTCGGGAGCCTAGATTTCACCAGCGGCCTTACTCCAAAAAGCGAAGACCATTTTTTTTCCTTACCTCTATCATGTGGGTCCCTGTTTTTGGAATTTTTTTCTTCCACCGATTTGACTGTCTCCTTGTCCCCTTCAGTGCCCTGTGATGCTTGGAAACTAGTCTGATTGCTAGCTCCAACCGCAGAAAGACTGCCATCCCCAAAAAATCTGCCACTCCCAAGTTTGAATTTTGAATTTCTCGCTTGTTGCTCCCCTTGCCGCTCCGCCATTGTCTCCATTTTCTTACCAATTGTTATCTTTCTATGCTAACTCACTTTCACCACAATGGTTTCATCTTACTTTCTAAATTTTGAAATTAAAAAACTATCATAAAAATTCCCTCGTATCCTTTTAAAATTTAACATGTTTCCTTGCTTTTAAAATAAAACTAGCCTTTAAAGGTCCAGGTTTTATGCATTTTATCCTTATTTCTATACTTTCTTATTTTCTTATAAATAAAAACAATTCCTCTATTTTTTATTTTTTATTTTATATTTAAATAAAATGATAGTTTTGTTTTTAGATTTTTAATAAAAAGAACATAAAATAATTAATTGTAGTGTCATAAAATTGCGACCCTAGCAATTTTCAACTACATTAGGGTCCTCATGCATGCGAGTTTGAATCCACTAGCCTAATCGGAGACCTGATATTGCTCTGCCCTTAGAAACAACTTCTTCCTTGGCCTCTGCATCACCTCGTCTATGCTCTACCCTAGAGAAAGGGGTAGGATAGGGGCATGGCACCATTGTCCCCCCTTGGACAGGGGTGTGGGGCCCTTGTCCTCCCAGGACAGGGGCATGGTGCCCCTGTCCCTACCCTAATTTGGGGCAGGACCCTTCTTAGGGTTGCATTGTTGGTTGTGCAATGGGTAGGAAAACTCCCTCGATGTCGACCTATGACAAAAATAAAATCTACTAACATGTATTTAAGGGGCATTCATCCTCTCATTTGTATAGGTTGAATTTGGATAAGATTGGAGTGTGTGAAGTTGCATGAGCGATCAAGCATTCAAGAGCATTCAAGCATTCAAGCATTCTTTTCCAGCATTGAGCATTCTCAAGTCTCCCTTCAAGGCTAGGTGTTGCATTAAAGTCAAGGATTCAACCATTGAAGAGGAGATTCATTTCAACATTCAATTCCACACAAGCACTTCTATCAACATTGCTATCACAACCTCCCTTGAGGTGATTTACAGTTCAATCTTTCATTTGCATCTACTTGCAAGTACTTTCTTTCATTACTTGGTTAATTCCAAAACTGGGGTTTGACCTAAAGGAAAACCCCCAATCTCAGCCCATTTTCCTCTCTTTTATGTGTGTAGGTTGTAGGTGCACAGTTGTACTTTCATATTCAAGCTTCATTTGCAGAGGCGGAAAAACACTTTTCGTTTCACCGATTTTTCGAAGGACCGAGTACATTCCTGCAACGGTTCGGACAACTTTTCCTCAAATTCACAAGGTGACTTTAGCTCAACATATTACTGCTAGATCCAGGTGCACAACTTCATCCCATATATCGATCTCAAGATATAATCAATTCTTTGTCACTTTTTAATTCAATCAATTCTTTTACATTTCAAATAAGGAAGAGGGGATCAACTTATCATTCCCATTTCATTTAGAATTCAATCTTCATCTTTGGAGGTTGAATCTAGTGAATTCTCCTCTCCTCTTCCAAATGTAACTTGGTGAAAAGTGTTTGAAGGGTAGTCAATAGTGAGACTCTCATCTCTCTTTGAGGGAAAGGGTAGTTTTACTCTTGATCTATCATTCGCCTTTTTTCCACCATTACATTTTGGTGAACCCGACGTCTTGCATGCTTTCCTTTGAACAAAATTGGATATTTTTCATTTACAAGTTTCAAATTTCTACAAACTTAGTGGTTAAATCATTAAAACCCCTAGTTTTTAAAATTAAAATTGAACTTGTGATCTATAAAAATTGCTTATGGTTATCTTAGATCTGAAAATTGTCTTGCTTATCAAATTCAATATCCTCATTGTCTTGTTCACTTTGCAATTCAAATTTATAAAATTAAGAGGTTACTTGTCAAAACCCTAATTTTCAAAAATCATCTTGAACTTGTCCAAAAATTTGATTTTCATTTAATTTTCAGATTTCTGATTGTTCTCAGATTTGTCTTCATTCCTACAATTCAAATTTTCAATTTCCCCCCTTTTTCCCAAAATTCGAATTTTAAAATTAAGTGGTTAGGTCATAAAACCCTAATTTTTAAAATTAGTTGGATTTTGTGCAAATTTCAAATCAATTTTATTTTAATTCATATTTTTAAACATTTTCCAAGGTGTCCTTATCCATTAGGTTTGACCTTTTTCAAAATTGCAATTTAATTCCTCTTTTTCTTCAAAACCCTAATAAGGTCTTATTTTCACATTTGTGCCTTCATTTCGCCCATCTAGAGGTCGTAAAATTCATCATTTTTTTGGAGTTAGCTTTGAAATCATCATAGTATTCATCCTTGAAAATTTCAAAAAAAGTTGGTTGGACCATGTGCATTCCTGTCACGGTCCTCAGCTTTTTTCCTGAAATTTCGGGAGATTGTTATGACTGTATTTAATAGACTAAATCCAAAAGATTGGCTGATTTTGTCAATTTTTTATCCTTCTAGACTCGGAAATACCTCCAAAATTTAACATTTCAAATTTCAAGAAAATTTTTAAAGTTAAGAGGTTAATTATAATCTGCCCCGATTTTAAAAATTCTGATTTTAAAATTAAGTATTCCTTTGGTCCTAATTTTAAAATTTCAATTTCCTTTCATTTTTGGAAATTGTGTCATCCTCTTCCCCCAACAAATTTCAAATTGTGTAATTATTATTTTCTTAAATTTTGCATTAATCAATTTTGTAAGCTTTGTTCCAAAATTCAAAATTCAAAATTTCCCTCTAGCCCATGAGTTTTACCACTATTAGTCCTACTTATCCTATCCTCGTTAGACGAAGCATTAGAACTAAGGCTTCCCAAGGTTTCATTACCGAGGAGATGAAGCCTAATTTGGGTGACTTCTTTAATGAGGATCATGCTAATCCTGATCATGTCACCATTCACCACATTGATGAATCCCATGATGAAGAAGAAGCTTTAACTAGGGTTTCTATAGATAAACTTTCCACATTAGACAATCAATTTGATAACTTTCAACAATGGATGTCCCAATAATACCCTAATAGTGAAGCTCTTCCATTAATTGAAGGCCTTAAACACATGATTCAAAGTGATAAGAATGGAATTGATATATTGTGTGGCATTGCGCATTTTGTTGATTCTAATGTCATGCCTGTGAAGAGTTGTGTTGAAACCCTACATTATTCACAACCTTTAACACAAGTCAATCCTTCTATTCCTTTAACTTCTCTTATGAGTAGTATTCCTACTTTTACCTCTAGCATCATGGATACATCAACTCAAAATTTCACTCCTACAACCATTGGTCATGGGAGCAATCCCTCTTCTTCATTTAATCCTCAATCGTTACCTATGCCTTCCATAAGTATTCCTACTATTCCTCAACCAATCAATGTGACACAAGGGGGCAATTCCTTCAACAAATTTATTCCTCCTTTAAGTGTCCCTTTTGCTACCCAATCATCACCCATACCTACTTACCATAATGTCCCTCCACCTTATTCTTAGTCCATGCCTTCTTTCAAAAACATCACACCACCTTCCCAATCACCTATGTCTAACATCAATTCTTCTACTGAAGCGACAATTAACAATCTTGCTCAAACTGTGTCTTCCTTACAACAACAAATTGCTTCTATGAGTCAATCCAAGTTTATTGTGCCCACCTTTCATGTTGCGAGCCCAATTTCTCCTGATATTGCTAAAGTCATGCCACCTAAACATGTTGAGATCCCTCAATTGGAACTCTATAATGGAAAAGGTGATCCTCTTACACATGTCAAAATATTTCAAACCTTGTGTACTAATTTTGCTTATGATTAATGATTGCTTGCAAAATTGTTTACAATAACACTAAGAGATAAGGCTTCACAATGGTATTGCTCTTTTCCTTCTTATTCTATCACCTCCTTTCAACAATTGGCAAATGCTTTCATCCAACAGTTTCAAAACAACATTGGTCCTAAAATCACTTTGACTAATTTAATGCATTGTAAACAAGGTGTTAAAGAAAAAGTGATTGATTTAATTGGTAGAAATAAGCATTTGTGTGCTCAAATTTCTTTTCATGTACCTGATAATGATATTCAAAGAATTTTCATTTCTAATTTACAAAAATATATCATAGAAAAGCTTCTTTTGTCTAAGTTTATTTCCTTTTTGCAGTTGTGAGCAACACTCTACAATTATCAACTGGTTGTTAGTCAAATGGAGTAATCCACTCCTATGGCTCTGAGTGATAAGGGGGGAAGTGTTCAACAACCGTTTGAGAAGTTCAAACCAACAAAAAGCTTCGTCAAGTTCAATGATCCAATCAACAACAACAATGTGAATGCTACAACAAGTGTGCCTTCTATTTCTAAATTTTTCCAAAGAGAAAGACAGTTTACTTCCTTAAATGAATCTCTACATAGTATTATGTCTCAATTATGGCACAATTTTTTTATCAAACTTCCTCCTATAAAAAAATTGATCCTTCTAAACTTGCATCCCCTTATTTTGATAACAATTCTTTTTGCCAATTTCATCGTCAGCCTGGTCATGATACTGAGAAATGTTTTGCATTGAAAAATAAGATTCAAGACTTGATTGATAATAATACTATATTTGTGGCAGGTGTGAATGATCAAGGGAATAAATCAATATCTCCTCCTAATCAAAATCTTAAGATTTTCACTGATCCCTTGCCATCTCATACCTCTAACGTTATTGAGATTGTTCCTAATTCTCTCTCTTCTGAAGAATTCACCTCTAGGGCTCCAAAATTGGTTAATATGGTAGAAACGCATGGTATGCCTAAGGATCCTTGTATTACATTTGACTCTAGTGAGACCATTATAGCACCTGATGACCCTTTATACATAGTTGCAAAGGTTAAGGATATCCCTTGCCGTGGTGACCTAATTGATCCCTCTTGCATGGTTAATGTCATAACTAAAGAGTATCTTTTCACTTTACGATTGTATAAACTAATATATGAAGCTTCTAATGTGGTTGTGAAGTTATTTGATGGCTTCTCTTGTCCTACCATTGGTTCTATCACACTTCCTATTGAAGTTCATACTAAATCCATGGATGTTGACTTTGTTAGCATACCCTCTTCTGAGCAATTCCGTGTGAAGTTGGGCTATCCTTGGCTATCTTCCATGAAGGCTATTGCTTCTCCAATTCACGAGTGTCTAAAATTTCCTCACAATGGAAAAACCATGACTGCGAACCATAGCTTATTTCATCCATCCAAAAGAAGCCCTGGTGTTCCTATTGATTTTTTTTGGCCTAGCCAATTTCACTCTTCCATCAAGGAGCGGTTCTCTTTTTCAATCTTATCAAAAATGGAAGAACAATATGATTTTATCCTTAAGTCAACCTAGATCTCCAACACTTGACATTCCTATTGTTCTTCAAGATGGGGTTCTTCCCCTCATAGATAGAACTAATCTCCCTCCTAAGGAAGATTGTCCACCTATACCTATGGATGTGACTTTACCTTCTCTTAAGGAGAACAACAATATTCTTCCTAAGGTTAGACCTATACCTCCTCCTAATGATGGACCTAGTCTTCTTCCTACACTAATATTCCTCCTTTCAATGGTATAGTTCCACCTCCTTCCTCTTATCGAGAGAAGAGGTCTGCTTCTCCTCTTGTTCAACCAAAAAGACCTCAACCTAAACCTTCAACTATCAAGGAGAGAAACATTCCTTCTTTTTCAAGTGTTCCTCCTCCTTCTCAGCCTTCCACTAAGACTCAATGGAATCGTTGTGCGAGATAATGCTAACAACAACATCGTGTTCAAGCTCATGAAGGTATCCCTCAAAATAGTCAATCTTCTCAGACTTCGACAATTGACATGATTCCCTTTTCTCCTAAGAAATATGTTCAACCAACATCTCCAAATCATAAGTTGCATAAAACATGTGATGAATTTACTCCTATTCATGTTCTTGCTCCCTTTCTCTAAACTTTGATGAATAAATGGGTGAAAAAGTTATTCATAATGGCAATACAGCTCCTAATGCTTCTAATAGTTAATATGAATATGTTGATGTGGATAAGAATTTATCAAATGAGTTTTCACAAACCCTAATCCTAGCTCTTAGAACTAAACAAAGTGACTTACAACATGAGCATAGTCCTTGTTTAGATCTTGTGATAGCTCCATCTATTGTGCTCGATGTCACTCCTTTGGAATGTTGCTCGCCTTCCCGAAATAGTGATCAACAAGATCCGGAGGCAAATGTCGTGCTATATTAGCAATATTAGAACTGTAGATCTTCTCTCTTTCTCCTTTCTTTCTTTTTTGTGACCATTCTTCTATGTGTATCCATGTTCTTCTATTGTTCCCTTAATGTTTACTTGGGGACAATGCAAAGCATTAGGATCTTTTCTTGGTCTCTTTCATATTGACTCAAAAGACATCCTCTCTTCTCTTTCTTCTAAGGTAGTGTCCTTCTTTGGAGAATGACGATTATAATATACATATACATACATGATATACATGAGTTATCATACAACATATTGACCCCGAGGAAAGCGACACTACCTCATATTTTGTGTTCATTATCCTTGGATTTATTCCTTGATTGGGGACTAAATCCTTGAGATAACGTGCTCCCTCCTTCTCTCTATCTTGGGTGTATCCTACCTTAAAGCAATCGCTCCCAATAAGGTGCGTGTGGTCACTTTAACATGGGGGCATGCACTCCACTCATATTTTCCTTCTTTGATACTTAGAATTACTTAGTGAACTTTGTTTTGCTTTGTAATCTTTGGTATCCTCTCTTTCATGACTCGTAGTGAAGGGAACTTTTCTACTTGCAGTCATGGTTCTCCCCTTCTCAATCTTCCCTTTTACTTTGTCAATTGAAGTCGTAAGATCCTAAGTCCATTGGGGGCTTGGCGCATCTTGCCTTCTTGACGTGGTAAAAGTATTTTAATCTTGTTTCCTTGTACTTTACTAGCAGTATTAACGTACACTTATACTCCCACTAAAGTGGGGGCTAAATGTAGTGTCATAAAATTGCGACCCTAGCAATTTTTTACTGCATTAGGGTCCTCAAGCACGTGAGTTCGAATCCTCTAGCCTGATCGGAGACCGAAGATTGCTCTGCCCTTAGAAACAAATTCTTACTTGGCCTCTGCATCACCCTGTCCACACTCTGCCCTGGAGAAAGGGATAGGACAGGGGTGTAGTTCCACTGTCTCCCCTTTGATAGGGTCATGGCGCCCCTATCCCTGCCCTATTTTGGGGCAGAACCCTTCCTACGGTTGCATTGTTAGTTGTGCATTGGGCAGGAAAACTCCCCCGATGTCGGCCTATGATGAAAATCAAATGCACTAACATGTATTTAAGGGGAATTCATCCTCTCATTTGCATAAGTTGAAGTTGTATAAGATTGGAGTGTGTCAAGTTGCATGAGCGATCAAGCATTCAAGAGCATTCAAGCATTCTTTTCCAGCATTGAGCACTCTCAATTCTCCCTTCAAGGCTAGGTGTTGCATTCAAGTCAAGGATTCAACCATTGAAGAGGAGATTGATTTCAATATTCAATTCCACACAAACACTTCTATCAACATTTCTATCACAACCTCCCTTGAGGTGATTTACAATTCAGTCTTTTATTTGCATCTACTTGCAAGCACTTTCTTTCATTACTTGGTTAATTCCAAAACTGGGGTTTGATCTAAAGGCAAACCCCCAATCCCAACCCATTTTTGTCTCTTTTTTGTGTGTAGGTTTCAGGTGCGCAACTGTACTTTCAGATTCGGGCTTCATTTGCAAAGACAGAAAAACCCTTTTCGTTTTGCAGATTTTTCGGAGGACCGTGTCCATTCTCACCATGATCCTGACAAATTTTCCTCAAATTCACAAGGCAACTTTGTCTCGACATATTACTGCTAGATCCAGGTGCACAACTTCATCCCATATCCCGATCTCAAGTTATAATCAGTTCTTTGTCACTTTTTAATTCAATCAATTCTTTTACATTTCAAATAAGGAAGAGGGGATCAACTTATCATTCCCATTTCATTCAAAATTCAATCTTCATCTTTGGACGTTGAATCTAGTGAATTCTCCTCTCTTCTTCTAAATGTAACTTGGTGAAAAGTGTTTGAAGGGTAGTCAATAGTGAGACTCTCATCTCTCTTTGAGTGAAAGGGTAGTTTTCCTCTTTATCTATCATTCACCATTTTTCCACCATTACATTAATAATGTTAGATAACTTTCTAATTAAATATGTAATTCAATTTTGGAATACATAATAAATTAGTCAAAATACATATTAGAATAAAAATAAAAATAAATTTATATATTCTAATATTATGAAATATCTTCCAAATTTCAATAATAATAACCAAGTCAAAAATAATAAGTATTTTTGACTAATAAATAATATTGGAAAATATAGGAGGCAGTGCAATGACATCATTGCAAGTTGTGTTGATACAATGTCCTTGGTTCAAATCTCTTGCAGGTTGCATCGGTTGTGTTGGTTTACCCATGTGTTTCAACTACTTCTCTGACTGGCGTGGTGTTCATGCCATATTGTTGGTTTACTCGTGAGTTTTGGTGACTACTCTAATTGACGTGGTGTTCATGCCATGTTGGACATGGCCAGTGTTTCTTCAACCTGCTTTGGCTATCCCTCCCGACGACTCCTCCTCGTGCAACAATGAACCCTCCATGTGTTGCACTTTCCTTATGATCCTTGATGCCCCCGCCAGGCTTGTGTTCCATGTTGCCCCCCACCAAATTTTGGAGTGATGAGGTGTCCCTTTCTAGAGAGATGAGAATAGAATAAAGTAGTTGGGTGATAAGGAACAAATGTGCGGACATAGGTGAGTATGGAGCAATAAGGTGTTTGGAGTGATAAGGAGAGACAATGACAAAGATTGGTGTGGTGGAATAGGTTTGATGTGGCAGATATCAAGGAGGTGTTCATACCTCATAATGAAATGCGCTTGAGGATGGGGTCCCCCTTTGTGGCCCCACTGGTTCAAAGCTCCAGTCAAAAGCGATTACCGATAATAAAATATATATATATATATATTAGAAAATATAGAATTTGAACATCATTTTAATTAACATAATAATATAATATTTAATAAATAAATAAAATATTTTAATTACAATTCAATGTCATAGATAACATAATCATTAATATAAATTCATAAAAAATAATTAGTGAAATTCTAAAATAAATAAATAAGTAGTAAATAGGGTTGTGAAAATACATGTAAACAATGAATAAATATGAACGTTGGGAATATAAGGTTGAGACATATTTTTCTAATAGCCCATGTGGTAGCTAAAAGGTCCCTTGAAAGTTATATGAATAATTGTGAGACCTATCATATCATCACAAACCAAATTAAAGTATCTAAATCAACCAAATATCTATCACACTTGTGAGAAAAATAATATCCTAGATAAATATTCAGAGAGCACGAATAGGGTATAGCGAAATGGTGCCTAGTTGGGAGTAATCACCACTTATAAATCCAATAATATGTTGGGAAGGACTAGAGGAGTTCATTCATGTCAACAACATATCTACTAATAAAATTCCCCAATATTTATTTTATTAAATTAGGGGATAAATGGTGAAGGATAAATTAATTAAATAAATAATAAAATTTTATTTAATTAATGGTTAAGATAGGGTAAAGTCAAGTGTGGTAAGTATGGATATATTTAGGTGTCTACAACACCTCTTTCACTTCCTATATTCTCAAAGATCAATTGAGTTCAACATGATTTTACTTGTCTTTAAGTTTCAACTTTGTGGGATGAGTTCTTGCCAAATATTGTAGAGTTATTTGTTGAATCACATATTACCAATATTTGGGAAATAATTGAGGATATTTCTTTGATGACAACTACATCACATTTTTTTATTATCAAGTATTCATTTCCTTTGGAGATTGTTCTATAGGGATCTTCATAGTTGTTTGAATTTTCTTTAGTTGTTATGACATATTTTTATTTAGATAGGTTGACACATGAGTAGTTTTGGCACACATCATGATTGCTTTTTTCTTGACAAATTTTATTTTACATTTACCAGACGATTTATTGTTTCTTAAGGGAAGGAACAACGTTTGTTGATTTTGGATCATCTTTAGCATTCTTCTTCAAGGATTAACTTTTGGTAGAGGAGTTACTTCCTTGTGGTGGGTTGATCATCTCTTTTTTCTTTTCTATGGGGGGATATTGATCATAATTATGTGATTGAAGAAATACTTGGGGAGATATATATGAATTCTTATATTCTTTTTCAACACACACTTTTTTTTTTCTCTTTTGGCTAGGAGTTTTTCCCCATGACGTTTTACCCTTATCTCTTGTTATAAGAGATTTGTTTGTTTGTGCATGGGTACCTCATTAAGCCTTGTAATTGGAACCATATGCATCTATTCTTGTATTCAGAATTAGGTTTTCATCTTCGCCCTAAGTTGTACTTAAGGGGAGTGTTAGAGTAAATAGGAAATCACCTAGTAATTAATTAATTATTAGGTTTCCTTTTACTTTATTACACTTAAGATAAACTTAGAATTATTTTTTATTATTAGGTTGTGTAGTGTTGTAAATTATAACCCTTTACAATTTGATACTCCTTTTTGGGACCTTGCCTTAGTCTTTCACCTCATAGCTCTTTCCAAGCCTATTTTTGGCCCTTTATTATCAAACTATTTTCATATGCTAATATGGTGATCATATTATTTGCTTTGAGCTTGCGCATGCCACATATACCTTTGTTCCACCCCTTTTTGGATGGACTGTGGGCTAGGCACAATATGCCTGGTGAAATATGAGGCTAGGCACCATATTCCTCCCAAATTGGGCCCAAATTTAAATTTGTCGGTGTGTCGGTTCTCGCCAGTTGTTATTTGACCTCAATATATGAATATGACCATTGGAGGTTAGCCTAATTAATGAAATACCTTGGTAAACCTATGTAAGAGCATCATTCCTAATTAATTTTCACCTACACATCCTAATCACTTCATAGACCAAATATTATGAGTAAATTTCCTTATATCTGAGTATTGTGGAGCAAAATATTACAACAATCTTCATGCTAGTGTTTTTTCATGATTGATCTTGTCTTGTTATGATATATTATTGCATCAACACTTGAGGTTCCTATCCAAAGAGAATTACATCATCAACATCGTCAAGTTTGAGGTATAATCTTGTCAATCAAGTATTTTGTTGTAGATTTAGCCTCTTCTTTGCAAGTGTAAAGCTCTCTTTTCCTAATCATCATTGTTGTTGGGTAATTCTAACCTGAGGTTTGACTAAGGAAAACTCCTATACAATATAACACCATTTTTCTCTCTCTTCTATGTGCAGAATTTAGATCGAACAAAGAAGGATTACAAATTCATTAAGTGTAGACTAAGACAAAAAGATTCAAACTAGCATAAAAACCCAAATACTGGGGCTTATCCCCATAGTTTGACATTTTTTTTGGTAGAATTTTATGGAGATAATTTGTGCAACATCCTAATCTAGAATTTGTTTATGATATTTGCATTAGATGCGTCTAGGATAATGGCACCTAGCCCCATAGTCCACTACTTTCAGGCTCAAAGTATAGACATAGGTTTCTTTATGATTCCTATTTCTAGATATATTCTTAAAGTTTGCATATCTAATCTATGGTTTTATTGCTCATGTTGATTACTATCAAGTTTTCATCCTTACACCTAGTTCTTACATTTCTTCTTTCTATCTTATCCAATAATATCCAATCACTCAAAAAGGAATAATCAACCATTGCACCCAACTCTCCTAATGGTTTTGAAGTTGGGCCTATTCATTATCGTTGAATGTATTATTGGTGTGAATGGGTTTGATTCCTAGTTTGTATGTTTAGACTAGTGAACCTCATTTACCACTCTATAGGTTGTGTCCTTTTTTGCTACATAACATCGAATAATGATACTTGTCATAATCTAATGATATTCTTGTTGGAAATTGACACTCATCGGTAAGAGTTAATGGCATTTTGGGTTTTCATTGATGGCCACTCATCTTCAGGTGATTGCAGCTCATGGCAACTCACCTTCAGGTGTTAATATTCTATCAAGATTCATTACTTTATTTTGTTTGGGTTAACCAACATTCATTACACTTAATGACATTCACTTTTCTTCACACCCGACTAAACCCTGATCCCGGTAACTAATCCTGGTAATGTGTATTTGGAACCCGATAATGGATAGGACCCAGTTAGGAGATCTTATGGCCCCAATCATTTATTTCATGGATTTTATGGTAATGTGTGAAGGCCGACATGATCATTAGGATTATGTTTGAAATTCATTATGATCCGACAACCGACAAGTTTATACTTTTAATTGAAACAGACATGGTGGAAGTTACAAAGATATTTAAGGAGATCCCTTTAGTGAGGGATTAACAGAGTTTTGGAATGAGAATTTTGGTTGCAAATTATTTAGAGATTATCAATATGCATTTTGGTCAGTGATTGGAAGCGCTTGTGTGCAGTTTCATGTGCACAACTTAATCGGTAGCAAAATAGGGCAGAATAGAGCATCAACAAACCAATAAACAATGAAGAATATTAGAGCATGAAGTGAAAATTATCTAGCATGGTTAGATGCATATTATAAGTTCATACTTCTTGTAATTACTTTGTAATGATTTGTAAGTTAGTGAGACTTCTCATTTTATGTTGAGTAGTGAGATCTAAGTGGTTGGCCTGATTGCATGTGCAATCCCCTTCATGTAATATTTGTATACCTTGATCAAGTATATAGATATTGTGGGCATCATCCCCACCATGGTTTTTCCAATTGCAGGGTTTCCCAGGTATAAATATTGGTGTTATGGTGTTGCCTCTTTATGTGTTATTTGGTATATGCACTTTAATTTTATTTACTGTCAATCGGTTAATAAACAATAAGTTCAAAACTAACATTACCGGTAGAACACTGATTCACACCCCACTCTTCAGTGTTCTTGGATTTCAATAATTTGTATCAGAGCTTGGTTCCTTGGAAGAAGTTTAACTACTTGAGGAAGATCTAGAATTTGAAATCAATGGAAACCAGTCTACAACAACAACTTTGACTTGCTCTTGAGGATCTTAATAATGAGAAAATGGAGAATAGTAAATTGAAAAATGAACTGAAGCAAGCCGAATAACATATCATTTCATTGCAATGAAATCTTTTAGTTGTTAAGGCTAAGAGAAAGGAACTTTGTGATCAATTGCAAAATCAAAACATTGATGAGGAAGATGCTATGAAGGATCAATGTCAGAAACTCACCCAGAGAACACTATCTTGAAGAATGAGATGCAAGCCCTAACCATGAGAATGTGAAAGGAGATTGAGGACAAAAAGAAAAATTAAGAAAACCTAGCTCAAACATTGAAGGATAAATTTGATGAATACAGCAGACTGACTCATGAGAATGATATGCTAAAACTTGAGTTGACCTAGTCCCGAAATAATGAACATTAACTTGAAAGACATATTATAATAATGAGATATGAATTGGTCACTACAAATGAGTACAAGGACAAGTTCAAGGATAGCTTTGCTAAACTTGATAAACTTCTGAAGAATTAGAGAGATGCTAATGACAAGAGAGGTCTTGGTTAAGAAGAAGGATAAATCTCTGATACTGCATAACAAGATCAATCATCTAGATAGAAGCATAATCCTGTCAACAATCAGAACCAAAAATCACCGGTAAGACAACCTAATGCTCACAAATTCAATGGTACATGCTTTGTTTGCAGTAAATATGGCCATATGGCTAGTCAGTGCAGAAATAGGAATAATTAGAACAATGCATCATTCACCGGTCTTGGAAATGGAAGATATCATGCATGTAGCAAATTTGGACATATGGCTAACCAATGCATATCAAAAGGAAATCAAGGAAATCAAGGGTTTAAAAAACCAATTCAAAAGAACAATATTGTATGTTATGCATGCAACAAGGTTAGACATATTGCTAATTATTACAAAAGTAAGAACCCACTGATAACTAATGGAAATGCAGATGAGAAGGGAAAGGCAAAAGTGGAAGACATCAAGAAATAGCATGAGAAAAGATGGGTAAGAAGATCAGATACACCACAGGCAGAACCCTCGATAGAGTCATCAGGTCCTACACTAGTAGCAGACACAACCAGTAACTAAGGCACTTTGCCTTAGGGATAGACAAATTATTGAAGATCGTGCAAATACCCCAGATTGGATCTGTAGTCAAAGAATTCTGGTTGTGGATAGGTACTTAGGAAATTTCAGGTGTTAACTGAAATCTACATGCAGACTATGCAACCTGGTAATGCCTCCCGACAACATTTATCATAGTGAAAAATTAGGGTTCATGACGATAAAGGGAAAAGTAAAGTTATTTTTGTCACACAACGATCAAGAATTCAGATGAGCGATTTCAAGAGCGATTCAGATTCCAAGGCAATTTGTGCAAGCACTTTATTTCAAAGGTGATTTCATCTCCCAACAGTGTCTTGAGGTATTTTCGTTTGCAGAAACCCTAGATTCAATATATGGTTATCATGGCTTCATCATCCAGCATCGATACTCCTTTGGTGGTGGAAATCAAGAACCTCCCCTGTCTTGTTTTAAAGAAGCATCATTTCAAGTCACTTCTGGATGAACCTTTGGGAGCATTTTCGAGCGTTTGCCATGGTATTCTTCAAACAGAAGACATTAGGGCATACATTCCCTGCAATATTGAGGAGCTCGATGGATATGAGTTATCTTGTATTTTCATAGAAAACCTAATCACCTCCAACTAGTTGAAACCATAATTTTCTCACTTGTAGAGGAAGGGTTTCACACACTTCATGGATTTTTCCACTTTTGATGAGGTGAAATGGGTTTGATACGTATTGATCCACATTCATGGAGAGTTTATTTGGTTGGACTGATCGTACAAGAGCACCGAGGAAGTGATCAAGAATGTCACCTGTCTTCACAAGGTTGGAGGTGTACCCAACCCTAGGTGCAAAATTTCTAATGCAGAACTCAACAAACTCACCGTCACTACTTTTGATGGACGATCAATGAGGGTTGATGATGTAAGAGATGTTGATGTCAAGTTTGTCGTGATGATTATCGGTTATAAGGCCTATCAGTCTAACCGACTGAACTCTATCTCCAACAATAATATTTTGGTTGCTCATCGAATGGTTAAGGAGGATGCACACTAAGATCTTTGCAGCATAATGTTGAAAGAGATCATGACAAACCTCTAGAAAATTAAGCAATATAAGAAAAATACTTTCCGGTATGGTTGTTTTGTTATCTGTCTGGTCTTTTACTTTTTGGGAACTATTCCCAATTTTGGAAAGATTCAATGGGCTTTTGACTATCTGGTAGCATCTCAGATAGGTCAATTTTTGGATAGGCAAGGGGACAAGTTAAGTAAGGCTAATCTATGGGCATTTTTCAAGACTTTCCAAGAAGAAATGAAAAACAAATATAGAATTCAAAAATCTATAGTAGAAAAGTATAAGGATATAATATGTTTTATGGTTAATAAAGATGAGTGCATGATGGAAGTTGTCCACCCTAGGATTATATGGATCATGCCTATGTGCTATGAGGTGGACAAGGCCACACTAGATGCCTATGCACAACACTTACCGCAGGCACCGGTAGATAATAAAGAATAAAAATTTGGCACAGCCCAAGAAAAAGGGCTTAAGGTTCACCAAGAATAGGTGGCACCGACAATAAGGAATAAAATGATTAAGGTTGACTTGGAATCACTTATAGGTGAAGGACATGACAAGGAAGAAATTGAATAGAAAGTTAAAATTCTTGAAGCCCGTAGGAAAAAAAGAGATGAAACAAAAGAGGAAAGAGGAAAGGGAAGCCCAGAAAGCAGCTTAGGCCACTCCTAATGTGGCCCTGGTAACTACAGAGTCTTCCAAGAAATTGAAAGCATGATCCACTGAGCCTACTAGTTTTAAACCGATTGAGCCTACAAAGAAAAAGAAAAAAGGCAACACGACAATACGTGACTGTTTATTCTGAGGAAACATAATCTAGTGAGGGTATAAAGGAAATTCCTAAGAAGAAAGGTATAGTGAGGGAGAAGTAGGAAGAGAAAAAGAAAGAACCTGTTAAGGAGACTCCCCAGAAGGCCAAAATCACAATTGTACATAAGCGAAAACCTAAGTCAGAAGAGCAGCCCAAACCAGAAACCAAGAGGAGAACTGGTAAGAATAAAATGAATGCTTAGGATCTAATTGACCAAATTATTAATGATGGGAATTTACATAACATTTATTTATTCTTTGATGGATTTGATGAGAAGGATAAGAAGCAAATTGAGGAAGCAATTCTTTTAGATCTAGATTCTTTTAGTAGGGCATTGATTGAACTTGAGAAAAATTTGCCTAAAGAGTTGTATGATAAGTTAGAGGCCAGTAAATTTCATGCTTAGACTCTGGACCGACAAATAAAAGAGACAAAATTGGTTAATCTATGTCCCACATTAACCCCTCCAGAGATGGCTGATCTAATAAATAAAACCAACTCATCTGAATTTAATCCTAAGCACAGAATAGGCAACCTAATGTTGGAAAGGTTTGAGGAGATTTAGAAGGAAACAATAGATATTTGGGTAAGAATTATTTTGAGTTTGGGTTATGAATTGAGTCCCAATTTTGTACAGTCTCAGAATATTCAGTTGCCAAAAGATCAGCAACTGGCAGAACAACCAAGTGTAAATATTGAGAAACTC
Organism: Cryptomeria japonica; assembly: GCF_030272615.1. Lineage (NCBI taxonomy): Eukaryota > Viridiplantae > Streptophyta > Pinopsida > Cupressales > Cupressaceae > Cryptomeria > Cryptomeria japonica. Next base: position 753,450,140 of record NC_081411.1, on the reverse strand, counting down.
ACTACCACTATACTGGTTAGTGAGTCAAATTTTGCAACAAAGGATATATCAACTGATAATGTACATAATGCAGAGGATACAAAAGTGAATGTAGATAAGGATATAAATAATAAGGGTGCAAAGGATGTACAAGATCCAGATAGGGCACCAAGTGGCAAAGCAACCAGTGCACAAGAGATAAGGGATTTTAAGGTTACCTCACCAACAGAAAAGGGTAAGGAAGTTGTGACAGATCTCTCTTTCGACTTGGAAATTAACACTTTAGCCTTAGCTAAAGGGAACTTGTCAAAATTTTCTATTAGTTTTGACAAACCCTACCACAAGATGTCACCAGTTGAGAAAATTTTGGTGGTAGAAGCACTTAAAGCTCAAGCAACCCAGGAGTTGGCTTAGGAAGAGTCAAAAGATAGGAAATTAATTGAACACAATTTTGAAGTTTTGAACCAATTGGTACCACAATTCCAAGTGCCACAAGAGAGTGCAAGCTCATCTGGTAAACTAGAAGAAATTATTAATTTTATTCCCAAGCATTATGATTCTTTATTGAAAATTTCAATAACGGAGGCTAAAGATAAATTTCTTGAGGCCTAGAAACAAACATTTTTGCAGATGATTGAGTTTGACAAGGGTAAACTCCAAACTTGCTTGCAATTCATTGATGCATCATTGGCAGAGGGAGGTAGTATATATAAGACTTGTCTAGATTTTGGTAAGCTCACATCATCTATAGACAAGCAATTTTCAGATTGTAGGAACAATTTAATTCATATTTCTAACTCTTACAACCCGACAGTCAATCTTACAATTTCTTTGGATGTTCCAATTTTGATAGTCATGGATCAAATTTTGAAATTGGAGAAGGATAGGGACAACATAATAAAGAGAGCAAATGAGCTTTGAAATCTTATTGGTCCCTGGCTGGATAATTTATTGTTTCATAAGACTTAATGCATTGCTAATATGCAGAAGGAGGATCCCAAAACATCATAAGAAATTGAATATTATGCTAGTATCTTGAATGGATTCATCTCCATTATTGACTCACTCAAGCAAGGTTGGGATACCTATTTTTCATTTTTGAACTCTATGTATGCAGACATTTTGAAACTTGTATAGAACCATCTTATATTTATAACTGTACAAGATTATTTGTGGGCACCCCGCTTTGTCATTGATGTCAAAGGGGGAGGAATAAAGTGAAAAATGTATATAGTTCTCAGGGGGAGCATCAGGTGTATAGGTCAAGATTCATGTGTAGATTCAGAGGTAGATTTAGTGACAACACCATTTTTCACATGAGTGTTTCCATCAATTCCAAAGGGGGAGATTGTTGGCACTTGACACTCGTCTGGTAAGAGTTAATGGCATTTTGGGTTATCATTGATGGCAACTCATCTTCAAGTGTAAATATTCTATCGGGTTTCATTACTTTATTTTGTTTGGGTTAGCCGACATTCAATTTGATTCACACTCGGCTAAGTCCTGATCTCGATAACGTATATTTGGAACCCGGTAATGGATAGGACCCGACTAGGAGATCTTATGGCCCCAAATATTTATTTCATGGATTTTATGGTAACATGTGAAGGCCAACATGATCATTATGATTATGTTTTAAATTCATTAAGATCTGCCAGCCGACAGGTTTATACTTTTCATTGAAGCCGACATGGTGGAAGTTAGGAAGATACTTAAGGAGATCCCTTTATCAATGGATTAACAGAGTTTTGGAATGCGAATTATTTAGATATTATCGATATGTATTTTGGTAAGTGATTGGAAGCGCTTGTGTGCAGTTTCGCGTGCACAACTTAACCGGTAGCAAAATAGGGCAGAACAAAGCATCAACAAACTGATACACAGTGAATGATATTAGAGCATGAACCAAAACCTATCTAGCATGGTCGATCTGATGCATCTTATAAGTTCATACTTCTTGTAATTACTTTGTAATGATTTGTAAGTCAGTGAGACTTCTCATTTTGTGTTGAGCAGTGAGCTCTAGGCAATTGGCCTGATTGCATGTGCAATCCCCTTCATGTAATATTTGTATACCTTGATCAAGTATATAGATATTGTGGGTATCAACCCCACCATGGTTTTTCCCTTTGCAGGATTTTCCACTTATAAATATTGATGTAATGGCGTTGCCTCTTTATGTGTTATTTGGTATATGCACTTTAATTTTATTTATTGTTAACTGGTTAATAAGCAATAAGTTCAAAACTAACATTATCAGTAGAACACTGATTCACCCCCCCACCTCAATGTTCTTAGATTCCAACAATTCTCACTTAGAGGTTGATCTATGATTTTCTTTCTATTTTTCATAAAGGATTTATTAATTATAATCATTATTTAGAAAGCTTTCTACATCAATACAATTCTCAATTTGCATAATGATTCCATCTTTCTTTTCTCTTTATTATGTTAGGTGTTTTGGGAGTTGTGGGGTTCACTATCAACTCCAATAGCATCTAGTGTTTCTGATTTCTATTATACTTTTTTAGAAATATACTTTTCTAATATTTATATCTCATTTGTAAACATGGAGCTCTTTATTCGTTTGATCATATTTTATATTATTATATCTTTTCTTCTATTAGGGTTTGTGATCTTAATTGTGCTATCCTTTTTATTTAACCTACTCACCCTTAGCTATCACATTGAGGTTTTACTTTTAGATATGGTACATCACTAATATTTATTATTTACAATTTAAAAATATACTTTTGGACTTCATTTTTATATCTTTATTTATGCCATGATTCACTAGAGATCCAAATCTTTCACCAAGGTAGAGTGTTTGTCTAAACCCTAACATGGCCTAAAAATCCAAATATGAGACCTATTTTGATTCTTAAAATGATAATAATTAAGAGTATAACCACGAGGATTACTTGAATAGAATTTATTTTATATTTGATCTTTCTAGTTTAGCTAATATATAAAATCTTTCACTAGTTGTATGATTCACAACATGTTCACTAATAAGCCCCATGGTTTAAATATTTTATGAGTTGTTGGTGCTTACTTTTTCTAATGTGAGTGGTGAAACTACAAGTCCTTTTGTACTTTTAGCATGGATCCATCCACTATCATGACCATTTTCACTCTTACTAGTTTGTCTCAATTCAACACATATACATTTTTCACTTTCTTTCCCCAACGTGGCTTACCTCATTGATACATCCATCTTACAATGTAACACACCTCCATGCCTCTTTCATCCACTACCATTAAACCTATTGTTATTGTACTAACATAATTCTCTTCCATACCTAACACCACATCCCATACCCTAAATTATATAGGTTCCTTTGTTCTTCCATGCCTTTATCCCATGCTATTAATTCTGCCACTCCCTTACCTCTTATATATACACTGACAACCCTCAAAATAGTTTTCAACATTGATTAGTCACTCTTACCTATTGTGTCTTGGATGAAATACTTTACAAGATAGATTAATATAAAGAAAAAGAGGATGAAAAACTAAATAGGTAAGATATTGATAAATTTTTTGGTCCTTGAAAAATGCTTTTATCTTTGATATTGTCACATATCCTCACATTTTGAAAGATTATGCTATTGAGTGGTTTTTTTCACTTCATCAAGGTTCAATTCATTTATTTGAAAATCTCACCAATGTGTTACTCAAGTAATTCAATAGTAATATAGGCATTAGAGTAACATAGATTAGCAATTTATCAAAGTTTTCTCAATGATTAGATGATCACATTAGTGATTATGTTATTTGATTTTAATATTTGTTCTCTAAGTTGATAAACTCTTTAAATGGTTTTGATTTATAAAATATTTTTATAAAAGAATTGATTAAGCCAATTGAAGAGAATGTGTATGTGTTCACATCTTTGCCTCTTTCATGAATTTGTCTACACATGTTAAAAATATAAAAAATCAGATTGCTTGCACATAACACCTCCAAGTATGGATCTTCAAGTCAAAATATTTTTACACATATGTGTCTTTGTTGCCATCGATGTCAAACCTATTAGTGGTCCAGATGTTGGTGTTGTTGGTCCAAAAGTATTACTTTGATGATATTATTCATGTATTGTTGTGTTAATGGAAGTGATGTATAGTGTAAGTGTATGGTTAAGTATGTTTATTTTGGATTATGTTCCCGATGTTTGTTTGCATTTGGTTGTTGGTTTGGATGCCTACCTAATTGATTGTATGTTGTAGAGTTATCGGTAGATTGATGTTATGTCTTTTCTATGAATTAGGATGATAATATGAGGTATTTCCAAAAGTTCAAATTTCTATATTTGGTTTGAAAGTAATGTTGTTGTCTCAGTGTACTATGCTAGTGAACAATATTGTGATCCAAATATGTGTTTGTATCGAACATGTTTCAGATGGTCATACTATTATTACAGAATGGTTCTAAAAGTTTGATTTCAGTTTTTTAGTTGATTGAATTGATTGATTCGTGAGAAACATTGTTGTTTATTAGCTCCGGTGTTGTATGTGGAGGAATACACTTCTTTCCTTGTCTTGATATTGTTTTGAGGATGTTGTAGATTAATTGTTATTATTTCCAAGGTATTGTGCTTCTTTTGTGGAGGACTGTTTATTCTATTTTGGAGTATGAATTAAGATACTTTGGGATAAGCATATTGGTTTGAGTGTGTTGGCATGATTGGCATAACTGATGCAGATGAGTTAGATGTCTGCACCGGTAAAGGATAGAAGTCTATTTGTGATGAAGAGATTGAGATTCTAAGAATGATGATGACATGATCAGTTATTTGTGTTGTCATTGATGGCAACCTATGTTAATTAATGTTTGATGATGGTTACAGATAAAATTTGATGTCTGACTTGTTGGATAAGTAATTTGGTCTACTAGATTTAGAATTTGTAAGTATGACAGGGTTTACCGACAGGACTGAGAATTAGGACTTCAATCGGTAAAAGAAAAGATTTTGATGGAATTAGTAAATCGGTGATGGTTGGAGACTTGTGGTTTGAGACAAGCTTTTATGATGGATTTGTGTATGTGACTCGAACCACATTCTATGCTGATTACCGGAAGGCATGTTTTGAATTTATGATGGAGTTGTGCTAGGGTTTTAGTATGATTTTAGGACCGATGATGAATTCACTCAACCAATAATGATTTTTGATATGATGGTGATTGGCAGTGAGTCTACATGAAGTTGGTAACACGACACAACCCGCGTGAAAGATTTAATTGTTGTTTTGTCGTGATTCAAGGAAGATTTTCTTAAGAATCATCGAAATGCTTAGTATGGTGTTTTGAGGATACAGATTGGATTTTTGTGATGGGTTATGAATAATCAACGACTTTTATTGCATCATAAATTATTGTAATGATCTGGATATTGATCTGATGTGATCTAATTGTAAATTTGTGATGTAATTAGGTTTTGTGGCCGACCTAGTTGAGATGGCTATTTAGGTTGACAGTTGATATTTATTGTGTCAGTGGCATTAGGAGAATGAGTTAAGCTGTCCTAGAGAAGACAAAGATCTGCCTGAGTGTTGCAGATTGTGAAGCATAACTAGATATGATTTAGCAAGTTCAAAGTGCAAAGTAATAGATCATTTTTCACTGTTATTCCCTAACAGTTACAACAACATAAATCCCTTAACCGGGTAGGTCCTAACAAGCCTTTGCCATCTAAGTCCTCTAACAGGGCAACTCACAAAAGAGTGTTTAAATCCTCTAACTAGGTTGATCCTAATAGATCATTAAGCTCCTAGCTGGAGTGATAGGCAAATCCCTTAACCGGGTGACTCCTAACAAGGTCTGCTCCTAACCAGGTGTGTTGTAAGATCCTAACATGACGTACTTTGAAAGAGTACAAATTATTATGGGTACCAATCCCCACCATCATTTTTCCCATTTGGGTTTCCACGTCAAAAAATCTTGGTGTTCATGTGTGGAATGTCTTTTCATAGTGTTTATGTTTTCATGCATTATTTCTGATTACCGGTTATGATAACTTTATTGTTGTTTATTAGAGATCTATAAGCGGTTACCGATAATGTTAATGAATTGATAAATGAAGTATTCTGATCTGATAATAAGTTAGTATAAGTATGTGTTGATCCGATATCTAGTTGGTGAATATTTTGATTAATAAGATTGCACAAGTGGGTAACAAGTGTATGAGAATTGCTTAAGGGATAGATTCATGTATTAAATAATTTCAGATTTGTTGTAAATGGTATTTTGATTTGAATTTATAAATTGTGTTAACATTGATTCACCCCCCTCTCAGTATTAACTGGATCCTCATAGGAATAACAATTGGTATCAGAGTTGTGGTCCTCTGTGTGTAGAAAAGCTTAACCGCTTGATGAAAAGATTATGAGGAAGACAAGATGATGAAGAAAGAGGATCCAAAATTCAACAAGGACAACTATAAGATCTGGAAAGACAAAATGAATATATATCTCAAAGGTCTTGGTACTCAATAGTGCAAACATGTTGAAACAACATATGTGGCTCCTACTACTACTCCCTTGACACCAGATGAACTTAAAGATCAACAGGAGAACATGCAAGCCCTTGAAGCTATTGTAAGTAATTTATCTAATTCTGAATATATTGATGTTCAAGGAATGGAAACTGCACATGAGGTTTGGGAAAAATTAGAAACAATTCATGGAGGAGATGTGCATGTACAAAGAGCAAAAGAGGAAATCTTGAGAGGAAAATTTGATGATATGAAAGTGCAAGAAGGAGAAAACATTGCACAGTATGGTCAGAGAATTAAAGAAGTTGTTGGCGGTATAAAAGGTGTTGGTGGTAAAATTGATGATGATGTGGTGGTAAGTAAAATGCTCATAACTCTTCAACCTTAGTATGCTATTAGAGTATCGATAATCCAAGAACTGAGATCCATTTCAAAGGATAAGGTAATTGTTGACTCTTTGATTGGTAAGATTAAAGCCTATGAGTTAAATAGTTTTGACAATAGTGTGGCAAAATCTATTGAATCTTCTTTTAAAGCTTCTATTACTAGTTCATTTTATATAAAAGGAAAGAATGTATGTCAAAGTCATGAGTGCAAATCTAGTCACGGAGGTAACCAGGAAAGTGAAGACAATGAAGATCAAGTAATGGAACTTGAAGCACTACTAGCCAAGAGATTTCCAAGAGGCACTGGTAAGTACAAAGTAAAACTACCTTTAAAGTGTTTCTCTTGTAGTAAGATTGGTCATATTGCTACGAACTTCCCTAACACTGATAAGAAAGATAAGTTCAAGAAATTCAAAGGGAAAGGCAGAAAACACTGTTATGTTGCAATGGATGAAGGTGTGGCCGATGAAGAATTTGAAGATGAGGATGACAATGAAGAGATTGTGTTTGTAGTTGTAAAGAAGGAATTGTCTGATGAGAAGGCATTGGTTTCTCATGTAGAAAATAGTAATGAATGGATTATAGATAGTGGTTGTTGACACCATATGACCGAAGATAAGAGTAAGTTCTTAACTCTTAATGAATTTGATGGAGGTGTTGTTAGATTTGGAAATGACTCTCCCTGCATGGTGAAAGGTAAAGTTTCTATTTCTTTGAATTGGAAGAATAATACTGATGATGTATTTTGGGTTGATGGTTTGAAACATAATCTATTAAGTTCTGGACAACTCAATGATAAAGGTTATTTGCTTGAGTTTAGTGGTGGAATCTACAGAATCCTTGGAGGAAATTTTGGTGAACTGATTGCTACCAGAAAACAAACAAGAGGTAACTTATTTCATTTAAATGTTAATATCAATAGTTGTCTAGTTGTAAAAATGGAAGATAGCTGGTTGTGGCACAAGAGATGTTATCATATGAATTTTGATAACTTGGTGAAGGTAAGCAAGTCTAGTATTGTGAGAGGATTACCACAAATTGTTAAACTGGATAAAGTAATATGTAAAGATTGTCAAATTGGTAAGATGACCTCTATTTCATCTAAGAGAAAGAAGTGTACATCTAAAAATATTTTGGATTTGGTTCATACTGATCTCTATGGTCCTATGAGAACAAAAAGCTATTTTTGTGATAGATATTTCATGCTTTTTATCGATGACTTTTCTAAGATGATGTGGGTTACATTCCTAAAGGAGAAATCTAAAGCCTTTAGTAAATTTAAAGCATTTAACGCTCTAGTTGAGAATGAGACCCGTAAAAACTTGAAATGCTTAAGATCTGATCAAGGAGGAGAATTCACATCTGATGCGTTTGCCAAGTATTGTGATGAATAGGGTATCAAGAGACAGATGTCTGCTCCAAGGCCACCACAACAAAATGGTGTAGCAGAAAGGATGAACAGAACAATTGTTGATGTTGCTTAATATGCCTAAAATGTTTTGGAGAGAAGTGGTAAGTGATGCCCTGCAAAATGGACAAGGTTAGTCTAAGAGACAAACAACACAAGACACACAAGAAAATCGTTAGTGTTATTTAATCAAAGACTAATCTAAATAGGCATACCAAGAGAGACACTAAAAACATGAAAGCATATTTAACTAAAGAAGCAAATATGATGAGGCATCTCCAAATACCTCTTAACATGCTCTTAGCTCCTTCTCCCTTGTTCCTCTCCTCTCCAAGTTCCAAAATAGTGTAGCTCTCAGCAGCTTTTTGCACTATGGATGCTTATGGAGGATTGAGATTGTAGTATTGTGCTCCAAATCTGAAATGAAAAGCTAATACTAAGCTATTGATACTAAAATGATTGACTTTATCCAAAATGACAATATATGAGTTAATTATGCTAAAATGCTCTCTTAAAATGCCTATAGCTTAAATGCATACAAGTTTTCAGGATCTGGATTATGAAGGAATGAGCTCTATTTATAGGAAAAATGGAGCAATGGATGGTTGAGATTGAGCAATCTCAACAAGGGTCAGGATTGAATGATTTCAAATCCATGTGAGGGCTTTCAACCCAATCCCAGGATGACAAGTGTCAATGTGAGATAGGTTGAGAGGGGAGGGAATAAGCATTAAATGTTTGACATGACTTTGGAAGTTAAAGTCAAGGTTGGTTGAATGAATAAACTCTTTATTCAAAGAATAAAGCTTTTATCTAATGGATAAATTCTTGTGCAAATGTGAAATGGATAAATATGGTCAAAACAATAAATGTTTGGGGGGACAATTTTGAAATAACCATAAATGGTTATGTAAGAGCCATTAGTGGTCTTGGAAGACTTTGGGGGTTAATTTGTTGAACACACAAAGCATTAAATGTTTTTCAAAGACTTTTGAAGTCTTTGAGAAGTGACTTCATTTTGCTTAGGAATGTGACAATAATTAGGGGATGGATTAGGCTAATTAGGAAGGGGTTTAGATTTTGCAAGTGGATTTGGTGGGTGAGGGAAAATAGGATTTTGTTAAAATAAAAATTCATTTATTTCAATAAATGTGGGCAAGTTGCATTTGTAGGAAAATGCAAGTGGGGGGGATAATGATTTAAATAAATGTTTTATTTAATTTATTTAAAAGAGGAAAAGGGGATTTTATTAAATAAATAGCTTTTATTTATTTAATTGATTGGAATTTGATTTAATGAATTAATTAAAATAAATTGAATAATTTATTTAATTAATAGAAGAATGTTTGGGGATGAATTAATTAAATATTAATTTAATTAACTGGTGGCTAGTGGATTTTTAATCAAATAAATAGCGAATATTTATTTAGTTAAGCTGGACAGATTTGTGTGACTACATTTGCCCCTCTTTGAGACGGTGCGGTTTATCGCGTCGTTTCAAAGAAAGAAAAACTATTGTGAAGAAAATGCCCCATAAATGTTAATTTAGTGGGTGGTATGCCCCCTCAAGAGATGGGCCGAAAAATTTCAAAAAATCGGGCGATCTCTCAAAAAAGAATGAAAAGTGGAGGGGAGGTAGAATAGAAGAAATTAGAACTAATGATGAAAGAATGGGAGAAAATGGAGTGAATATGAAGAAACAACATGCCAACGAGTACCCTGAGGTCATGCAAGAGATACATAGTAGATGTAGTGTGGGGTTTGGATTGATGCTATACAATTGATCAAAATTGGTTGGACAATCTGGTGCAATCGGTTTAATTGCCCCGGTCAAGTCAAAGCGTGACAGTTGATGTCAGTTGGTCGCTTGGACATGATAAAGTCTGAGTAAGTGAATCAAAGTGACCTGATGTGACTTAGACAATTGATGTAATTGCTCGATGAAGTCAAGGTATATGAAGCAAAATACTCGTTGAGACATAGATAATTGATGTAATTGTTCGATGTGATTGTGTTTGATTGGTTGATCAATTGATAGTGTGTGCGTGTGATGGATGGTTGTGGGGAATCATGGCAGCCCCGTTAAGACTAGGTCATTATGATAAATGCCTGATGTAGTCTAGAATTACCATAATCGATTACCTGTTGAGACCCGAAGATACTTGATCAGAGTATCTGTTGATAGTCTAGGTGTGTGTGAGTCGAGGTACCTGTGCAGAGAGAGTAACTTGCTTGGCTTATTGGATGACTTAGCATAGGAAACACAATCCCTCCTATTTAGAGATGGATGGTGATGAACGTGGCTTGATTGGGTTGATTGAGAAACGATGTAGGGTATGTGATGTTGATTATCGAGATGGGGAGGGTGAGGGGGGGGTTCGATGTTAGATAGAAGAAATGGAGAAACTATGACTCATTCCTATGGAAGAAGAGGAAAATAGAGTATGCATTATATGACTATGTATGCATGATATGCAGCTATTATGAATGTATGGATGGGTGGAATGCAACGAAATGCAATATATACAGATAAGATGAGATGACGATCCATAGTGCTCTATTTTCATCATTGAGCTTTAAAATGTTGGAAGAGAATACAAGCATCTTGACATAATGATTCAAGATGACCTGAGTATTCCTTACATGGATTTTATATAGCAAGTTAATACAAATGACTTGATATAAGGGTCAAGTCGACTAGAGTATTGCTTGTGGAACAGACAACGATTATCTCTGTTCATGCATGACTTGGATCATCCTCCTTGATCTTAGGCTGATCATATCCCGAGACAAGTGCATACCGTACTAAGAGATAAAAACCTTTATCCAGTTTGGATGAGGTAGGAGGAACCAAAGGAAGAGCATTGTACCTGCAAACAAATAGTATATACATAAAGAATAAAGAATAAGGATCCTTGGTAATGGTTCATGCTCATATGGTCGAGGTATACGCTGTAGTCAGCAAGCCGTAATGATCCATGACTGCATTTGGCATAAGATCATGTAGCTTGGTGAACTTCCCACGTAGACACCATTAGTACATGCCCCAGAACTTCATCGGAAATAATGCGCAAACAATACAAAACAATGCTAAAAGATCCCGATACAGATAAACAAATGATTGTACTCACAAATCAACCAAATATTTGATAGCTTAACATAATTTTCTTGTCAAAGAAAACGTCACTTTTGTCTTTGTTTTGGTAAGGAAGGATGCATCCTTGTTGAAGACAGTTTCTTGAGTGTTGATGTGGATTGTGTGGTCGATTGGTAAATGGTCATTGTGTGAGTATTACGTCAATGTTTGTTTTGGTATCTGCATGGATGAGTATGTACAAGGTGTTGCCATGTTTTTGTGTGATTATCGATGGTTTCTGATGTTTTTAGATTTTGTGAGACAGTTTTGAATGTTTTTGGATTTTGTGAGACAGTTTTGAATGTTGAACCCAATGAATCACAAGACAATGTAGAATCCACTTCCATCAGCTAGATTTTAAGGGCATTGCCCCCAAGTGTAGACATGACTATGAAAAAGCGGGATGCAAGACGCATGGAGTACTTTCTTAATTGCAGATAAATAACAAGCCATGGTTTTGGACGGATGGATGTATGTATGACGTAGATGTGATCACAACAAGTCTGAAAGACAATGGAGCCATAGCCTTTATGAGTGGCGCCTGTTTGCCAGGTTTTCACCATCGTACTGACCCAAGGTGCCACCGAAGTGGTTGTTCACCGTTTGGATGCATGATTTTTCTTTACTTTTTTTGAATGTTTTTTGTATTTTCTTCAGGACATTTTTCTGAATGTTTTTGGTATTTCCTGGTATGCAGGGGAGCCTGATGCTCTGTACACCTTAGGTATAAAACCGTTTGAGGTGCATGCTATTGATTGGATCTGCAAGCTGTTCTCCTTCTGATGTAGCCAACTGATATGCCCCGGACCTGAACACAGCAGTGACAACATATGGGCCCAGCCAGTTTGATTCAAACGTGCCCTGATGTTCTCTGTTTGGTTGGTTGCGAGGATTCTCTCGAAGAACAAGATCACCTACCTCAAATGTACGAGGTCTAACTTGGTGATTATAGCTTCTGCTCATGCGCTGCTGATAGGCTTTGAGGTGATTGTATGCAACTTGTCGCTTCTCATCGAGTAACTCTAAGTCCTGAAGATGGGATACTCTATATGCTTCATCATCGATGAGATTGTGCAAGGAAACTCGTAATGATGGTATCTCAACCTCAATAGGCAAGATAGCTTCTGTACCATAGACCAACGAATAAGGAGTTACACCTGTAGGGGTTCGAATGCTAGTTCGATATGCCCATAGTGCTGGATTCAGTTGAATATGCCAATCACGACCGACATCATTGACTATCTTCTTGAGGATCCTCAATATGTTTTTATTGGATGCTTCGGCCTGACCATTGCCTTGTGGGTAGTAGGGAGTGGAAAAGCGATGTTGGATGTGAAATTTCTCACAAAGTTCGCGGACATACTGATTTTTGAAAGGAAGACCGTTATCTGTGATGATGGACATGGGCACACCATACCAGTAGATGATGTAGTTGAGGACGAATGAGGCGATTTGCTTGCCGATGACTTGGGTAAGTGGAATAGCTTTGATCCACTTTGTGAAATATTCGGTGGCGGTAATAATGAATTTATGGCCATTAGATGAAGATGGATGAATCTTACCCACAAGGTCAAGGCCCCATTGACAAAAAGGCCATGGTGTTGTGATTGGTTGCAGTTCCTATGCTGGTGCATGTATCAGGTCGCCATGAACTTGACATTTCTTGCATTTTTGGACAAAGTAGTAGGAATCCTTTTCCATAGATGGCCAATAGTATCCATTGCGTAGGAGTTTCTTGGCGAGTGACAGACCACTTGAGTGAGTCCCGCAAATGCCTTCATGGACTTCTTCCAAAGCCTTTGTTATCTCACCTTGTTCTAGACATCAAAGGAGAGTACCATCAAGACCGCATCGGTATAGGGTTTTGACAATAATGGTATATCGAGCAGTTTGGCGAATGAAGGTTTTACGTTGGTTATTCGATTGGTTGGGAGGAAGGGTGTGATCGCGGAGATAGGTGTAGAATTCACCGTACCATGGGGATTCAGAACCGATAAGGTGACATATCATTTCGGATTCAGGGATATCATAAGCGGGAATCCAAAGCTATTCTACCAAGAACTCGTAGTGTGTTGAATTCTGTGGAAGATCTAGTAGAGATGCAATGGTGGCCATAGCGTCAGCAGCTCGATTCTGATCTCTTAGTATCTGTTCAAAAGTGATAGTAGTAAATGATGTCTTTAGAGTGTCCACCATTTTCTTATATGGCATGAGTTTATCATCCTTGGTCTGATATTCATCAGTTGCTTGTTGAATGACCGGTTGGGAGTTGCCATATACTTGTAGTTCTTGTAATTTCTATTGTATGGCTAACCTGAGTCTTGTGATCAAGGCCTCATACTCTACGATGTTGTTGGTGCATGGAAATGTGAGCCTGTAAGACTTTGGGATGCTGTCACCTTGGGGTGTGATAAACAGAATGCCTGCCCCCGAGCCATGTCTAGTGTATGAACAATCAAAGTATAGCTTCCATGTTTGTGTTGTTGTGATCATGAATATCTCTTCATCTGGAAAATTGGAAATGAGAGGATGATCACCTATGAGAGGTGCATCAACCAACTGATCTGCAATAACCTGCCCTTTGATAGCTTTACGGTCTACATACTCGATGTCAAATTCACTTAAAATCATCACCCATTTGGCCAAGCGACCCGTCAATGCTGCTTTGCTGAGTAAATACTTGAGTGGATCAATCTTTGCAATGAGTTGTACCTTGTGTGTTAACAGATAGTGCCTCAGTTTAGTGGTTGCCAAGATTACTGCTAGGCAAGCTCGCTCAATAGGGGTGTAATTGAGTTCATATCCCACTAGTGTGCGAGAGATGTAGTAAACATCACACTCTTTTCCTTCTACATTATGTTGTGCCAGTAGTACACCCAATGCTGTACTTGTTGCTGAGATATAGAGTAACAACGGTCTACTTGGATCTGGTGGCATCAGCAATGGTGGATTCATGAGATAGTCTTTAAGCGTTTGAAATGCTTGCTGGATCGGGCATCCCACTGAAAGCAGATGTTCTTGTGTAGCAGGTGTGTGAATGGGTGACACTTATCAGCCAATTGTGCAATGAATCTTCGGATGGATTGAAGTCGCCCTTGTAATGTCCTTAGCTGACTGATATTCTTTGGTGGTGGCATGTCCATGATTGCTTTTACCTTTGCTGGGTCGACCTCAATACCTTTGCTTGAGACAATGTATCCTAGAAGTTTCCCGGAGGTTACTCCAAAGACACATTTCTTTGGGTTGAGTCGAACATGATATTGTTCCAATCTATCAAAGATTTTATCTAAGATGTGGAGATGCCCTTCTCTGGTGAGTGATTTTGCTAGTAAGTCATCCACGTAATCTTCCATCATAGTATGCATCATGTCATGGAAGATGGTGGTCATTGCTCTTTGATAGGTTGCTCCTGCATTCTTGAGACCGAAAGGCATTACATTCCAGCAATATGTGCCCCATGGACATGTGAAGGCTATCTTATGTTGATCTTCTGGTGCGATCTTTATTTGATTGTATCCTGAAAAGCCATCCATGAGTGAAAGCATGGCATGTCCTGCTGTCAGATCCACTATGATGTCGATATTTGGAAGGGGGAAGTCATCCTTAGGACATGCCTTATTCAGATCTCTGAAGTCGGTACAAATGCGGATGCCCCCTTTTGGTTTGCCGACAGGCACAATGCTGGAGATCCAATCTACATAATCAATTGGTCTAATGAAACCAACATCTAGGAGTTTCTTGAGTTCTGTTTTGACTAGCATTGCAATCTGAGGATGCATCTTGCGAAGCTTCTGCTTGACAAGTTTGGCTCCTTCTGCTACGGTGAGGTGATGCATGACTAAATCAGGATCAAGCCTAGGCATGTCTGCATATGACCATGCAAAATTGATCTGACGCTTCTAGAAGAACTCTATAAATTTAGGCTATTCCTCTGGAGTGAGAAGAGATGTCAGACGTATGAGATGAGGATTTTCAGGAGTCCCCACATTGTATTCTTTGGTTTCCTCGATGAGAATCGTTGACCATTCCTGTTGTGTACTAGCGGGGAGGATGTCAAACCCTTCATCCTCAGGCGCCTCAGAGAGGATTTCACCATTGGATACGCTCTTTCTTTTTACTTTTATTGAATCAAACAGTGCCACGGTGTGGTTTTCACTGGAAGATCCATGTTTTATTGTTATATTTTCGCAGCTGAAAGGTTTGACATCCACCCCGAAGTATGCTACACTACTAAGTTCAATGGCGAATCCAACTTTGTGATCCCCGCTTGGTAGGTTATCCCTTAATTCCAAAAAGTCAATGATGGCCTCATCATTTTGGAAGAAGTCAAGACATGGGGGATTTGGTTGGTTCCATTCGATGAGTTCAGGGTGGATAATGGGCATTACTTCATCGATTAGGTTAAGTGCGTTAGATGTATCAGTGAGGGTTAAGATGTTATGGTGAAGGTCGTTAATGGTACTCTCCCTGTCAGAATCAGGCGTAGGATGAGACGTAGGGTCTGTGGAAGATGTTTCCAGTTTAGGAACCCAAGTGTTCTTTATCTGTGCTTCTCCGTAAATAGGGATGTCTTTGCGTGGTGGAGGTGGTGATGTATCTTCCTCATCTGAAGTGTTAAGCTGTACAGAATCAAATTCCCACTCATGTGAGTCGGTCTCTGAGTCACTTTCCAGCATCTGATTACTATACCATACTGGGATGTCTTTTGAGTTAAATACTGCAGGTGTGATTGGTTGATGTACCTTTGTAGTGATTGGTGCTGCAGGAAGGTTGACAGGGATAAAAGAATTTGGTATGGGGAGTATCGGTAATATTGACTTAGTTACTTCTGCTGGAACTGCTGGTGCTATAGGTGCTACTGCGGGTTCTGATACAGTTGCTGCTGCTAATGGTGCTGCTGATGGGATTATAGGTTCGTTTGGTGGAATGAGTGGCTTCAGTGATGGTTGTACTAGGATTTTGAGCCTCGATGGGGCAGTTGTGATGGTGCTTGATGCTGCTTTGATAATGAAAGGTGTCCTTTTTGCAGTAGGATGACATAATGGTTTGCTGGGTTTGCCTTTGAACTTGAGTTTAGGAAAGATCTCTTTTTCAAAGCCTAGGCCTGTATTACCTTTGGGCTTGAATTCCGGCAGTAGAGGTTCATTTCGTCCTTGTTTGCAATATCCCAAAGCACTCTGACCATCATACCCCATTCTTTGCATAATGAGGAGACCTTTGCCATACTGAGCTGTAGGAAGTTTAACTTTCGGTATATCAGTGGTGATGGGATCTTTATAGATCTAGTCTGCTAAGTCCTCATCTTGGGTTTCTTCTTCTTGACTCTTTCCAAGGATGAAAGGTGTCAAAGCACATGCTGGCGTGACTAGTGGTTGCTGGAGTAACTGTTGTGGTTTACCATGGGTTCTAGGAAAAATGGGCATTTGTCCCACACAAAAGAGTTGACTCAAGTTGTATTCCCCAGGACCTTCCTCTGCTATTTTCATTTTAAGCTTTTCTTGCTTTGGTATAGTGGTGTTTGAACTGGCAAGAGAGGCGGGACTTATATATGATGTGGAAGAAATGGCTTCTCTATTATTAGGAATGGTAATCTCTGGTTGATGGCTGATATTATGGCAATATGCAAAGGGATTTGCATCGCCCAGTATTGTGATCTCTACACTGTTATGTGGGAACTTGATACATTGAGGGTAGGTAGATGGAATGGCTTGCATGGAATGTATCCAGGGTCTCCCTAACAATAGATTATATGGCAAAGGAAGGTCCAGAACCTGACAGATGATGTGCTTTACCATAGGGCCCACTCGAATTGGTAGTACCACAGCTCCTTTGGATGAATGCTCTGCATCGTCATAGGCTTTGATTGTGATCTTCTTACGAGGATCCATTGATTCTACTGCATATCCCAATGCTGTGACCAACTGTAGTGTACAAATATTTAGGCCTGCTCCATTATCGATCAAGACTCGCTTGATCCTATGCTGGTTAATAAATCCTTCAATGTGGAGCGAAGCGTTATGAGGTTGCTGGAAGGAAGAGTTGTCACTTTTGGAAAAAGTGAGACAAGTTGATGACTTTAGACTACCAACCATGGCTTGAAATTGGTCTATATTCAGATTTGTAGGGACTGACGCCTCTTGGAGTGCTTGATCCAAGATAGTTTTATGAGAGGGTGATAGGCGCAATATCTCTAAAATGGATATAAGCGCAGGGGTTTTGTCTAATTGTTCCACAAGATTGTACTACTTTTGGATGGAGGTGGTGCCTTGTGGAGCTGCCTTTATGGTGACCTTGCCACGTCGTGTAACAACATTGCAATTTGAGTTGGGATTTTTAAAGGTTATAGTTGCAACTTGTTCACTAGCATCATACAGATGATTTACAGTGTAATTATACGCAGCCTGTGTATAATCCGTGGTATCAGTGCCTCACCTGGAAGTGGAAGGACCCCTTTGATCTTGTGATGGAAGTGGATTTTTGAACATTAGATGATCATTATTTGTTGTTTTTGGGTCATGTCCTTCAATTTCAATTTCTCCTCGGTCAATAAGATCCTGAATAAGATCTTTTAATCGGTGACAATTACTTGTCTTGTGTCCTCTTCCTTGATGGAATTCACAGTGTTCAGTATCTCTCCACCATGCCGGTTTGACCTGAGGCTCATAGTTTGATAGTTTAGGTAGAGTGACCAAATTTTGAGAAATGAGTTGTCGCAATACTGTTTCAATGGGTTCCCCTAAGGGAGTGTATGTTCATTTTTGTTTTTACTGACAAGGTCTAGGTTCATCATGAGATGTGATGCGACCTTGATTGGAAGGAACATTTGTGTTATTCTAAGGTGGAGGATTTTGTCCTGCAAACCGAACCACAGGTTGTGCATTCTGGATAGTCCGGGCATCCACAACCCCATCATTGATGATATTCTTGTTTTTATTCCAGAAGTTTGGTTTATCACTATTGAAACATGGGCGAGGACCATCTTTTGGTTTATTAAAGATTTTGATGAGTCCTTTCTTGATAAGTGCCCTTTCACACTTCAAACCCTTGGTGATCATATCATTAAAAGAGTCTGTGTCTTTGACATCCAAGTGAAATTCCATTTCTTCGTTTAAGTTGGAAATGAATATTTCCACTAGTTCTCATTCAAGTAACTGAAGAGAATGTCTGCTAGACATTTGGCGCCATCATTGCAGGAATACTGAGAATAGTTCACCTGGTTTTTGTTTAGTGTTGCACAGATCAACCATGGTAATGTCACGTTCAATGTTATGAGAGTAATGAGCTAGAAACTTCTGGATGAGTTCCTCGAATGTTCTAATGCCACCTGGTAGTCGAGAAAACCATGATGTGGTTGTTCCTCCCAAGCTTTGGGGAAAAAGGCGCATTAGGTAGGTGTCTTCATATGCCACTTCGAGACAAGCAGAATGAAATTCTCTGACATGATCATGGGGATCTCCCTTTCCCTTATATTTTTTGAATTTGAGTGTTTCGAATCCTTGTGGAAAGGGTGGCATATAAAGATTCCTATCAAAAGGATAGGGACAGATGTCATTGAGTGAGAATTGGTTAGTTTTGACACCACTATGAAGTTGTTGGGCGAGATTCTCGACTTGTTGTCGCAACATCTCCATTTCAGTTGGAGGAGGAGGTGGTGGGTTACCTAGAGGAATGTTATATCTGATGGGATCTCTACCTCTTTCCTCTTCATGGCGACTTTGTCTTTCTGATGCTTGTCTTAATTGGGCAAGATTGAAGTCAGAGGGGAGTTTGGCTCCTTCTTGAGCAAGTTTTAAGAAGTGAGCATCCGCATTTCTCCTGAGTATTTCGTCAAACAGTTTGTTAAAGAGAGGGTTATGCTAAGCCCTTTCTATTGTTGCAGGAGTACGAGTACTTGGGTTTTTGTCATTCGCATTTCCTCCAAGTGCTTCTTGGAATTCATTGAGATTTTCGTCTTCTTCTTCTTCTATTTCTATTTCTCATTGCCTTGACTGTGATCGGGTTTGAGCAATTTTGTTTATGAGTCTTTGTTGAAGTTGAGTGAAAATGATGATGAGTTGTTGATGAAATGAAAGATTGATGGTTGGTGAATGGTATTGCATGTAGATCTCTAGCACTTTTAAGGTAGATGTAACCGAAATTCCTTCTTTGAATTGCTTGTTTGTTTGATAAGATTTGGATGTGATAAGGTGTAGAGAAATCTGAGATGTGTTACAGATTTAACTACCTAGTAATGAGAGGATTCACTCATGAACTAGTTTTAACCTGCGTAGATGTGTCTCTTAGGATGAGCTTATCCTAGATGTAGAAACAATCTAAAAAGTGATGTGAAGTTTGATTCAAGCAATATCCAAAAGAGAACTTGGGACAAGAACCTCTTAATGTTTTGAGAGTTGGAAATGGATTGATGATGAAATGATGATGTATGAGCAAGATGATGGATGAAATGTTTTCAACTTCAATAAAAGCTTTGTGTTACAAATGGGACAAACTCTACCTCTTCCCTTTCAGGTGTTGATGATATTTCTCGAGCTGTGACGTAGGTGATACAGACGTTTGGGAAAAAGTTGGGATTAATCTTACCTCCTTGGTTTTTGTGATAACTTAGAGCTCTATATTGCATAAAAGCTCTGCAGTTCAATGATTCTGAATCAAATTCGTTTGTTTTGCCTTGAAGGTAGAGACGCATGTGACGCAGAAAAACTCTATGGGAGACAAAGATTTGTCTATTGATATAGAAGAATTTCCTACTTTTGATCAAAGCCTTTGAGGTTAATGGTCTTCTTTTCAAGTTGATATTCTGATGACGCTTCTTCTTTTGCAAGATGTGAAGAATGGTCATAAAATTTTGACTCTTTGTTGTTTGCACTTTGTTTTTGATGTGTTTGGTTGTTTTGTAAGATGTTGGATGAATACTTTGTTTTTGGGATTGATTTTCTGATTTGATGTTTTTTTTTTACAAGAAAATAAAGCAAGCACACAAACACAAGAATGTTGCCTCAAAGGCACAAATGAGTATGGGTCTAGATTAACCCAATCCTTGGATTTGTATATGACCCTTCCTTTTAAATGTATTTTAAGGTGTATTTCCAAAGCCTGAAGTCGGCTCAAATTGCACTTGGTCTTTAAAACGAACACACTTCAAACACTTTTTATCCCTAAGGTCAAATGGCTAGTTGTGATAAATTTAGCCCACATCTTGATATTTCTTCGACTTTGGTACTACATACCTTATGAATCCCGCCGTGGCAGGTAAGGATGTGCTATACTAAGTCTTGCACGAGCATAACAAATAGATGATCCCTATGATGGGGGAGTCACCACTTTTATCAAGCCACAAGTGACTTTTCAAAAAGCTATGTTTCTACTCAAGGAAATATGTATGGTGAGTATCTTGGGAGCAAAACCATCTATGCTCTTGCACTAAATTATATCACAAATATTCTCAATCAATAGAACGGGTGGGATACTACTTAAAGGTGTTTAGTCATGTTCGATGTTTTTGGACATAAGTTCATTCTGCAGTGACTCACTTAAGAGCCTTGTAATTGGTGGTGGGGCCCATTTGTCCTTTCGGCCAGTTACACTGTAGGAACAGCTATACCCAAGGCTACAACTTTCGCTCTCACCTAATTTCTATAGCGGCTCGAAGGATTTACCGCTCAAGGTCATTCCCAAGAGTATCGATCCCTTGGCAAGCCTCTCTTAAAAAGATAAAATTTGAGTGTTACTAACACTTTTCTCTTGCACCTAGGACCACGAAAGCCAAGGGAGAGGATAGTGTGTGTTAGAAGTAGGACCACTCGACTGACTTTTTGCACAAGTGTGCCAAGCACGAAAGACACTTGTTCTTTTTAACCCACCATTGCAATGTGATCTAACTATTTGGAGATGTTGCTCCAACAGCCATGGTGTTCTTTTTAACTTCAAAGGCAATGTGTTTTGTAATCTAGAATTTGGAAATCCTAGTCAACTTAATGAAATACACGTTTGCTTGAAGTAAAATTTGTTTGCAAAAATCAAAACAAATGGATTGTGTATTTTATGTGCACCAAATTTGAAAGTGTGGATTGTAAATCTTTTTAGTTTGATGCAAGGAAATCAAATTTGTTTGTTGATTTTAAGCACCAAAAGACAAGTGATCCTAACTAGAAAGCAATGGAATTTTGTTTGTGTTCAAGTTTTAATGCACCAAAGGAAAATTTGTGATTTTTAATGGTGCATTTTAACCTGTACAAACAACAATGTGTTAGTAAAATCGATGTCCAAGGGGGGCTTCCACAAGCCTAAAATCTTCATTTTTTTGGTTACAAGGCAATTTTTACGACATTTTGTTACAATAGCGCTAGTCTACGTTTGAATAGAAGCGCTATTTAACACAGAAGCGCTGAAAGAAGGGGAAAGACATAAAAGTCAAAAGCACTAAAAGAGGGTCAATAGCACCAAAACAAGTCCAAACGCGCCAAAACAAGTCCAAAAGCGCTGAAATTTTGACAATAGTGCTATTGTAAAAACAATAGCGCTAAAAGAATAAGTGTCAGTAGCGCTAGAACGTGTTCAATAGCGCCAAAACGCAACCTGTGTGACATTTTCAACATTTAGACATGTTAGTTTGCTAAACAGATGATATTTTTTTGGTGTTTCGATTCATGTCGGGTTCACCAAATGATGCCCTGCAAAATGGACAAGGTTAGTCTAAGAGACAAACAACACAAGACATACAAGAAAATCATTAGTGTTATTTAATCAAAGACTAATCTAAATAGGCATACCAAGAGAGACACTAAAAACATGAAAGCATATTTAACTAAATAAGCAAATATGATGAGGCATCTCCAAATACCTCCTAACATGCTCTTAGCTCCTTCTCCCTTGTTCCTCTCCTCTACAAGTTCCAAAATAGTGTAGCTCTCAGCAGCTTTTTGCACTATGGATGCTTATGGAGGATTGAGATTGTAGTATTGTGCTCCAAATCTGAAATGAAAAGCTAATACTAAGCTCTTGATACTAAAATGATTGATTTTATCCAAAATGATAATATATGAGTTAATTATGCTAAAATGCTCTCTTAAAATGCCTATAGCTTAAATGCATACAAGTTTTCAGGATCTGGATTATGAAGGAATGAGCTCTATTTATAGGAAAAATGGAGCAATGGATGATTGAGATTGAGCAATCTCAACAAGGGTCAGGATTGAATGATTTCAAATCCATGTGAGGGCTTTCAACCCAATCCCAGGATGACAAGTGTCAATGTGAGATAGGCTGAGAGGGGAGGGAATAAGCATTAAATGTTTGACATGACTTTGGAAGTTAAAGTCAAGGTTGGTTGAATGAATAAACTCTTTATTCAAAGAATAAAGCTTTTATCTAATGGATAAATTCTTGTGCAAATGTGAAATGGATAAATATGGTCAAAACAATAAATGTTTGGGGGGACAATTTTGAAATAACCATAAATGGTTATGTAAGAGCCATTAGTGGTCTTGGAAGACTTTGGGGGTTAATTTGTTGAACACACAAAGCATTAAATGCTTTTCAAAGACTTTTGAAATCTTTGAGAAGTGACTTCATTTTGCTTAGGAATGTGACAATAATTAGGGGATGGATTAGGCTAATTAGGAAAGGGTTTAGATTTTGCAAGTGGATTTGGTGGGTGAGGGAAAATAGGATTTTGTTAAAATAAAAATTCATTTATTTCAATAAATGTGGGCAAGTTGCATTTGTAGGAAAATACAAGTGGGGGGGGATAATGATTTAAATAAATGTTTTATTTAATTTATTTAAAAGAGGAAAAGGGGATTTTATTAAATAAATAGCTTTTATTTATTTAATTGATTGGAATTTGATTTAATGAATTAATTAAAATAAATTGAATAATTTATTTAATTAATAGAAGAATGTTTGGGGATGAATTAATTAAATATTAATTTAATTAACTGGTGGCTAGTGGATTTTTAATCAAATAAATAGCGAATATTTATTTAGTTAAGCTGGATAGATTTGTGTGACTACAGTAAGTACTGGAGTCTACACATTAAACAGGATACTTGTAAAGAAAGGCAACAATAAGACACCTTATGAGCTATGGTATGGTAAAAGTCCTTGTGTTAGTTATTTCAAAATCTTTGGAAGTCAATGTTTTATTAAAAATGATAACTACACTAGAAAGTTTGATGCAAAATCTGATGAAGGAATATTTCTTGGTTATTCTTCTAAAAGCAAAACATATAAATGCTATAATAAGAGAACTAAGAAAATAGTTGAAAGTGTTAATATGAAGGTGGATGATTTGTCAAATAAATACGAAGAATCTTGCAGGCTTGAACCTGAAAAAGATGATAATGAAGAAAGACTGGTGATTTTTGAACCAGAATCACTGAATAATGATCAACCAGCAAATGAAGTATTAGGTTCTCAATCGATAAGCGAGGACAGTAAAGAAGAAAGTAGTGAATCGACTAATGAATCAGATGCAGAACCAACATGGACTATACCTAGATATGTGAGATTAAATCACTCTCAAGACCAAATAATTGGTGATAAGAATGCAAGTGTGCAGACCAGGAGGAAGATTAGAGAAAATTATTGTTTTATCTCTACAATGGAACCCAAGATAGTTAAGGAAGCACTCAAAAACCTAGGTGAAAGCAATGAATGAGGAATTAGATCAAATAGAGAAAAAACAGAGTCACTTGTTCCTAGACCGGAGGACAAGAATATGATGGGAACTAAATGGGTCTTTAGGAATAAGCTAAATGAAGATGGAAAAGTGGTAAGAAATAAGGCAAGGTTAGTCTGCAAAGGATATGCATAGGAAGAAGGTGAAGACTATGGTGAAACTTTTGCACCGGTTGCAAGATTGGAAGGAGTAAGGATGCTACTGGCATTTGCTGCATATAAGGGATTAAAAGTCTACCAAATGGATGTCAAGTCAACCTTTTTTAATGGAATTCTTGAAGAGGAAGTATACATTGAACAACCAGATGGTTTTTCCTAGACCGATGATAAGGACATGGTATGTAAATTGCATAAATCTTTGTATGGTCAAAGCATGCACTGAGAGCATGGTATGAGAGATTACATGCACATTTGATCAAGATTGGATTCCAGTATACCAGTGAGGACAATAATATTTATCTAAAAACTGATGGAGACAAGATGCTAATAGTTGAAGTATTTGTAGATGACATAATTTTTGGTGGAGATGATAATATGAGTATGGACTTTGCTAATGAGATGAAAAAGGAATTCGAGATGTCTCTAATCGGTGAAATAAAGTTCTTTATTGGATTACAGATCCAACAACTAGATGATGGTATTTTTATCTGTCAAAGCAATTATATTAAAGAGGTGCTGAAGACTTTTGGCATGGAAGACTATAAACCGGTAGGCACATCGATGGTAATAGGCTACAAGTTGACAAAACAACATGATTCACTTGATGTTAGTGAAAAATAATACAGGTCTATGATTGGTAAACTACATTATGTTGTACAAACCAGACTGGACATTGATCATGTTGTTGGGTTAGTTGCAAGATTCCAAAAAGAGCCTAAAGAAAGTCACATGGTGGCTGTTCACAAGATTTTTTGATATCTTAAAAGAACATTAGACTATGGATTATGGTATCCCTACAAACAAAATTTCACTTTAGATGTTTTTACTAATGCAGATTGGGCAGGCAATGTGGATGATAGGAAAAGCACAATCGGTGGAGCTTTTCTACTTGGAGGAAGACTTGTAGCATGGACAAGAAAGAAACAAACTTGTGTTTCTCAATATATAGCTAAAGCTAAGTAAATTGTTGCATCCATGAATTGCACGCATGTCATATGGATGATACATGTGCTAGAAGGATTCAAGATAGATATATCTGAACCATTGACTATCTATTGTGACAATATGAGTGCAATAAATATTTCCAAGAATCTTGTACTTCATGCAAGAACCAAGCATATAGAGTTGAAGTATCATTTCTTAGGGGAAAGAGTTCACGAGAAGCAGGTAAAGATGGAGTATGTGAAGAGTACAGATCAGTTAGCTGATATCTTTACTAAACCATTACCAAAGACTACTTTTGAGTTTCTTAGAAGCAAATTAGGGGTTAGACCCCTACACCGAAAGAACTAAGATGCTGGAGTTGCATCAATCCTATGGATTTCATGTTTATTCTTCACTAAGGATTGATGAAGATGTGAGCTACTCCATAGGGGGAGCACTCTAATGCAATATGATATGATTTACATTTCTGATAAGATTGAAGTCAAGTGATGCATTTTTTTTAACTTTGGCATTGTTGTCAAAGGGGGAGAAGAAAAAGAAATTAGCTAATCAGTTATGGGAGAAGAAAAAGAAATTTGATGATCAGGCTTGAGGAGAAGAAAAGACAATGAAGAGCGGCAGATGCAGAGACTGACAGTTAATGTGCTAAGATGCAGATGATTGGCCTATATGATTGTATACTGATTGTATAACTGATTGGTGTTGCCATCAATACCAAAGGGGGGGATTGTTGGCATGATTGGCATAACTGATGCAGATGAGTTGGGTGTCTGCATTGGTAAAGGATAGAAACTGTCTATTTGTGATGAAGAGATTGAGATTCTAAGAATGATGATGACATGATCAGTTATTTGTGTTATCATTAATGGAAACCTATATCAATTAATTTTGATGATGGTTACAGATGAAATTTGATGTCTGACTTGTTGGATAAGTAATTCTGTCTACTGGATTTAGAATTTGTAAGTATGATATGGTTTATCGATGGGACTGAGAATTAGGACTTCAATCGGTAAAAGAAAATATTTTGTTGGAATCGGTAAATTGGTGATGGTTGGAGACTTGTAGTTTGAGATATAAGCTTTAATGATGGATTTGTGTATGTGATCGAAACCCAATTCTATGCTGATTACTAGAAGGCATGTTTTGAATTTCTGATGGAGTTGTGCTAGGGTTTTAGGACCGGTGATGAATTCACTCAACAAGTAATGATTTTTGATATGACGGTGATTGGAGACGAGTCTACATAAAGTTGGTAACACGTCACAGCCCGTGTGAAATATTTAATTATTATTTTGATGTGATTCAAGGAAGATTTTCTTGGGAATCAACGAAATGCTTAGTAGAGTGTTTTGAGGATACAGATTGGATTTTTGTGATGGGTTATGAATAATCAACGACTGTTATTACATTGTAATTTTTTGTAATGATTTGGATATTGATATGATGTGATCTAATTGTACATTCATGATGTAATTAGGTTTTGTGGCTAACCTAGTTGAGATGGCTATTTAGGTTGGCACAGTTGATGTTTATTGTGTCGGTGGCATTAGGAGAATGAGTTAAGTCATCCCAGAGAAGATAGAGATATGCTTGAGTATTGCAGACTGTGAAGCATAACTGGATCTGATTTACTAAGTTGAAAGTGCAAAGTAACATATCATTTTTCACTGTTGTTCCCTAATAGTTACAACAACATAAATCCCTTAACCGGGTAGGTCCTAATAGGCCTTTTCCATCTAAGTACCCTAACAGGGCAGCTCACAAAAGAGTGTTTAAATCCTCTAACTAGGTTGATCCTAATAAATCATTAAGCTCCTAGCTGAAGTGATAGGCAAATCCCTTAACCAAGTGACTCCTAACAGGGTCTGCTCCTAACCGGGTGTGTTGTAAGTTCCTAACTGGGCTAAGCTCCTAACAGGGCATACTTCGAAAGAGTACAAATTATTGTGGGTACCAATCCCCACTGCGAGTTTTCCCATTTGGGTTTCCACGTCAAAAAATCCTGGTGTTCATGCGTGGAATGTCTTTTCATAGTGTTTATGTTTTCATGCATTATTTCTGAATACCGGTTATGATAACTTTACTGTTGTTTATCAGAGATCTGTAAGTGGTTACCGATAATGTTAATGAATTGATAGATAAAGTATTCTAATATGATAATAAGTCAGTATGAGTATGTGTTGATCAGATATCTAGTTGGTGAACATTCTGATTAATAAGATTGCACAAGTGTGTAACAAGTGTATGAGAACTGCTAAAGGGATAGATTCATGTATTAAATGATTTCAGATATGTTGTAAATGGTATTTTGATTTGAAGTTATAAATTGTGTTAATACTGTTTCACCCCCCACTCAGTATTAATCAAATCCTCACAGGATTAATAGAGTGGTGGCATGTAAAGTCTTTTGGTGATATTTGGAAGGTGTGACAACTTGGTGTGAACCATCACATTTATTCTTTACCTTCCAAATAAAATGATTTTGGGTCGATGTTATGTACACATTGCATTTTCCTTATGCCAACCTAGTAGAGATTATTGTTGATTTAGATGGTATATAATAAGTAATTCAGTTAGGTTGTGGACATAGATATAGAATGGTGTGCAAAGAAGTATATGCAACAATGAGTTGATATGTGGCATGAGTTTGAGCAAAGCAGAGGTTCAGAAGTGTTGTTGTGACAAATGAGATTTAATCTGTGAATTGTTATCAACATATTGTCAGATGCTAGTTTCCTTTATAGTAAAATCTTCTACTTCTATTGTATCTAGATAATTGTTAAGTATCTTGCCCTGAAGAAGTGATCTTCGGTTGTGCAAGTCCTTTATTTATATCTTTCTCTAAGGCAGTGCACCTTGGTCTGCAAGTTTGGAGAAATGAACTCTCTGGTCGTTGGCCTAAAATATTGTAAACAATATATATATATATATATATATATATATATATATATATATATATATATAAGGCAGTGCACCTTGGTCTGCAAGTTTGGAGAAATGAACTCTTTGGTCGTTGGCCTAAAATATTGTAAACAATTTATATATATATATATATATATATATATATATATATATATATATATATATATATATATATATATATATATATATATATATATATATATATATATATATATATATATATATATATATATATATATATATATATATATATATATATATATATAAAAGGCAGTGCACCTTGGTCTGCAAGTTTGGAGAAATGAACTCTCTGGTCGTTGGCCTAAAATATTGTAAACAATATATATATATATATATCTTGGTGTTTTTTTGTGGACACATTTGCTGATTCAGTTGTTTACTTTCATTCACATTAGATTGAATGGATGTCATGGTTTTATTAGTTTAATTTGATCAAGTTTTAGTGTATACCAATTCACCTCCCCTCTTAGCATTCGATAGTGTTCAAAAAATGTTTCTTACAATTCTAAAAATAACAAATAAAATAACTCTTCAAACAATATTTGTGTGAAGGAAATTTTGAATCAAGTTCCCATTGCTTCCTCTTTTCATTATTTCAAACCAAATGCTTTTGGGAAGTTTAATAATATTCAAGAATCCATGTATTGCATGATTCAAATTTTGTTTGGTGTTAATTTAATTAAACTCACTCCCATTCATGCACTGGATCTTAAAAGCTTCTTCCTATATTATATAATGATAAACATTTTTGTAACTATCATTCTAGAGATAAGGGGTACTACACATGCTTGTCTAGGTCTTAAGCATGAAAAAACCCTTTTAAGGTATTTTAAAATACTACAAGTCTCATAGATAGCAAAATAGGTAGATAACATAAAGGTGCACTATGAAAGCAAAAGAGTAGAATTCATTGCGCGCATGGACAAATCTAGACTTATAAGACTATAATAAGACGTAACTTATTCTAGAATTACAAACTTGTCCTCTAATAGAACACAAATCTAGTATGTAATTTGAGGCATTTCATTGATAGAGAGATATTATTTCTAAGCATAAATTCTACAAGATTCACAATCTTCTTCAAAATACCACCTTTCATTACATTTATTTTCCTAATTCAACCGTTACAAATTATCATTTCTATAATTTAACTCTTACAAATTATCATTTCTATGATTTAACTATTACAAATTATCATTTCTAACTACGTATACTTAATTAACATAAATCAATTTATATATAATTAACAAAATGAGCTCCCAACAAAATATTTTCTTTTACGCTTATACATAACACTTTACAAAGAGGGTAATTGCGTGGCAAATTCCATGGCGGCCCTTGGAATCAATGGGGAGCATCTAAGATGCTGGAGAAAATACAACTCCCTACCTCCCAATATCAGATTCCATATCGAAGGAGAGCTAAATAATGAAATTCAATGGATGGGAAATCCACTGAGCTTATCCCTCTCTTACCTCAAACTACCATAGAGCAGGAGAGGAGGGAATTTTCAAATTTTAAAAAGTATAATCGCATGTCCAATAGCACCAACAACTATCTGAGGTGGACTTCCATTTGTGCCATAAATCACTACACTCATCCTTTAATCATTTTTTGGCACTTCCTCTTGTATCTCATGATGATGCAATCCACATGTGCGGGGAGTTATAAGGTTCACATGGAAGATTATGCATCTGGAGGGAAAGTTGGGGATTTTTTGACATGTGGTAGCTTGGTTAATGATGATTTTTCATGCTCTGAATTCAAGATGTTACTTATTATTTTTAATCTCTTCAAAAGGAATGGGGTACTATTCACATGCTTCTCTTTGTCTGTCGAATTACTGTGGCAATTATTTCGCAGAAGGATTGGATGACACCTTAATCTTTTAAGGCAAGGAAAGCTTTCTTTTCTCAAGGCATTGTTTTATTGCTCCTATGCATATGTCCTAAGTTAAAGAAAAAAAATCTTGTTATCTATGCTAGTGAGTCTATGATGAGAAGGGATAGAGTTTGCTATGAGCTGGATAATCCGAAGGATTTCAAGAAGGATGTTGTGGCATGGAAATACTACATTGAGGGAGGAGTGGTAGAATTCATGGAATGTCTCAAATGCCATGATGAACAACTTTCCATACTGTCTACGACCTCATGGAATAATAGGCAGGTCCCAATGGGCAGAATCTCTTTCGAGATGACAAAGGAAGTCATTGCTCAAGAAACCAACCTTTCCTTAGAAGGAAGAAGATGGAAATGTAGCAGCTACACCACTAACAGTGAAGGTCTAGACAAATTTTTCAAAGGGAAGGAGATCCCAGTTAAACTTCAAGGTGGGTTCGCTAGAGAGGATCTCAAGTATCACTTGAATGTGGTATGTCTCTTAATTGTGAAATATTTTACTTTGGAGGGTTGTCATATGATTTTTTATAATTATCACTTATCTCTGTTGAACCATTTTAGGAACTATGATTTGCTATGTTTTCCCTTCTACCTACTCCATTTTATGGAGAGTTCTGTTAAATATGTCCTCAAGCCTAATAATGAAGGTAAACCTCTAATTTACCTCCATCAAGGCTTAATCTATAGGTTGTATGACTACCATTTGGCCCTCTTCCCACCTAGGAACATCATGTTAGTTCAACCCCTTTTTCCCGCCTCCCACCCTTTGGTGGCATTTGCTACTGGTTTTACCCCATCTAGGTTCTTTCACCTTTCTAATTAGGCATTTGCTTCCCCTATGTTTCCCTCCTCCTCTATTACCATCACCGAATTAAGAACTCCCTCTTAGCCTCCTCCCTCCTCAGGGGGACAAGAAACCCTTTGGCTCTAAAGGTAAAGGCAAAATAGGAAAATGTAAGCGAGTTATCATCGATAATTCTAGTTTTGAAGGGTTAGAAGAGGAAGACCCTATTGATGAAATAGTTGGAAGACAAAGGTCTCGTAGGTTGGCTTCCAAGGGCTCCATGAAAAAGAAAGATGAAACTTTCATTAATATTGTTATTGAAGAAGATCCTAATGAGGGCGACGAGGGGGAAATTGAAAAAGACCCCCAAAGGGAAGATACTATTGCCACCAGCATAGATTGTACTAATTGGGAAGACCTCAACCTCTCTGTGGGGCCTAAGGCTTCTCAACCCACTTAGCCTCAAATAAAGGAGACCTTGGACAATATCATTGAGGGGTTGGAGTCAGGTACTGTTTTGACTTCTAAGATGGAAGCTTGGAAGAGAGATGTGGGTACCTCAGAAGGCATTGGTAAATAAACTGACAAAAATAAGTAGAAAAAGAAAAAGGACGAGGATAGGGACCCCAAGGAAGATGAGAACATAGAATCCACAGACCTTAATGCGGGTGAGCTACAAAACCTCTGCATTCATAACTCTAGGCTGGATGAGGAAATTTAGAAACTAAAAGGGGAAATCTGAGCAATTAACAACAGGTTGGATGCCAAAGACAAGCAACATGTCAACATCAATAAGTTTTGCATATGAGTTTTGCACAATTCGATGCTGACACTGTCCCTCCTTCACGATCAAACTGTTGAAGAAGAAAATGACAAACAAGCTACCAGGGAACTATACAAGTTTCTTTCTGGTGACTAGGAGAAGATCATAGACATGATAGGGGCACGTAAATTGACCCCTTAGTTCTTAGGTTTTTTTGCTAGTTTTTGATTCAGGGTATGCCCCTGTCGTTTATTTATTGCTAAAACTCTTTTTTGTTTATTTTCCGTTGAACTTTTGTCTAATTTTTTGCTATTGAAGTGTCATGGATAGTCTATGGCTATGTCAAAGGGTCGACGCCCTAGTTAACGCTGCTTTTTAATCAAAAACACTTCAATACTATCCCTTTAGAAATCCATTTCTAATGTAAAGCCCATAATTTATTTTCAAAAGTAATTGCGAGAAATAAATCTAATGTTTCCAAATTTAAATCGAGTGAAATCCAAGTTCAAAGATTAGAAATAAAAATATTGATTCTTAAATAAAATTTAACACAAGTAATCTCTCAAGATTTGACAAGATAGAGAATCATCATTTTCTAATCATAAGTCTCACTATCTTCCTCAAAATACCACCTTTCATTACATTTATTTTCCTAATGTAATTGCTAAAAATATAAATATATCAATTCTAACTAACTATATATAATTAACCCAAATTATCCAAAATCAAATCCCCCAAAATATTTTCTTTTATACTTATGCATAACATTGCCAACAACGAAGGTTTGAGAAGATTTTTTAGAGGGAAGGAAACCTCGGTTAAAATCTAAGGCAAATTCGACAGGGAGGAACTCAAGTACCCCTAGGATGTGGTATATCTTCTCATCATGAAATACTTTACTCTAGAGCCCGATCGTCATAAGGTTTTTGAATATTATCACCTGCCTCTTTTGAAGCATTTTAGGAATATTGATTTGCTCTGTTTGCCATTTTATTTACTCCATTCTATGGAGAGCTTTATCAAGGATTCTCTTGACCCAAAAAATGAAGGCAAACCCCTAATTCCCCTCCACTAGGTTTTGATTTACAAGCTACATGAATACCATTTGTCCCTTTGCTTAAACATTATGCTGGTTCAACCTCCCCTACCAGTGTCCTACTCTTTGGCAGCATTTGCTTATGATTTTGCACCTTCTAGTCCAACTCTCTAGTGAGGCTTTTGCCTCCCCTGTGTTGCCTTCTTCTTTTGTCACCATCACCAAATTAAGCTCTCCTTCTTGCTCGTCCTCTTTGGGGTTGGAGAAGAAACCTTCGAGCTCTAAAAGAAAAGGAAAAACCAGGAAATGAAAGAGAATTATCATAAATAATTCTAGTTTTGAAGGGTCGGAAGAGGAAGACCCTATAGATGAAACTATTGGTAGACGAAGATCCCATAAGATGGCTTCCAAGGGCTTTACAGATAAGAAGGTTGAAGCTTGAACTAACATGGCTACCGAAGACGATCTTGATGGGGGTGACTAAGGGAAATTTGATAATGATCCTAAAAAAGATGAGAATATCGTTGCTAACATGGACTACACTAGTTTGGTGGACCCCGATCCATTAATGGGGCGTGTTCCCTCTCAACTCTTGGAAACCCAAATGAGTGTGAACCTAGACAATATTATTGAGGGTCTGGAGTCAGGTCTAGCCTCTAACCCTGAAACGTTGAAGAATGTTGTGGACACCTCAATGGGAACTGGTAAAGGAAAGAAAATTAAGATAAAGAAGAAATAGGACAAGGATGGGGACCCTAAGGGTGACAGGAACATTGAACCCACTGATTCCATGATGGGGGAGCTATAGAACCTTTGCATACACAAGCCAAGACTGGAGGAAGAAATTTCAAAAATTGAAAGAGGAAATCTGGGTTATCAACAATAGGTTGGACGCGAGAGACACACGACATGTTAGTATCAATAAGTCCTGCATTTGGGTACTACACAATTTAGCTTTGACACTCTCCCTGCTCCACGACAGAATCTTTGAGGACAAGAATGACATACAAGCTATCGAGGAACTCTTCAAGTTCCTCTTTGAGAACTGGGAGAAGGTTATGAACATGATAGGGGCATGCTATTTGGCCCCTCAGTTCCAAGGTTTTTGTTGATGTTAAGTTTAATTCGGGGTATGCCCTTGTCATTTTTAATTTCTGCTAAACTCGTTTCTGGTTATTTTTTGTTGAACCTTCGTCTAGTTTTTTTGCTGTTGAAGTGCTATGGATAGTCTATAACTATGTTTAAGGGTTAGCGCCTTAGATATCACTGCTTTTGAATAAAAAACACTTTATCATAACACTTAGAAAAAACCTTTTTATTGTAAAACTATAATTTGCTTTCAAAATTAATAATGATAAACATATCCAATAATTCAAAATTTCAATAATGTGAAATCTAACTTGAAATATAAGAAATGAAAAGTCTTAAGATTCTTAAATAAAATTTCACACATCTAATCGAATAAGATTCACATGATAGAGATGCATCACTTTTTAAGCATACATCTCACAAGGTTCACAATCTCCCTAAAACATCAACTTTCATTACAGTTATTTTTAATTTTTTTTAATTGAACAATAACAAATTATTAAATTATAATAATTTTTTTTTATCACCTATAACTAATTGTATTTAGTTAAAGTAACAAATTATCAAAATATAATAAAAAACAAATTATCAAATTATCACCTATAACTAATTGCATTTAGTCAACTTAAAATCATTTATATTTAATTAACCAAAATTAATCGTAAAAAATATTTTCTTTTGCACTTATACATAATACTTTAAAATACTAACCTTTTATTTTTTTTTTAATGTAAAACTCAAAATTTATTTACAAAATTAATCATGATAAACAAATTCATTAATTCAAAATTTCAACTAGATGGAGTCCCAATTCAGATACACCTAATCTCACAAGATAAATAATAGCGCCATTTTTTATACACCTAATCTCACAAGATAATAATATAACATCAATTTTTATACATTTCACAAAATTCACAATCTTCCTCAAGATATCAACTTTCATCATATATAGATATTTTACTTTAAACATTAATAATTACAAATTCTAACCAATTACATGGATTGGAGGAGATTGAACAACTCTTTTAAAAACTATTTTTAATATAAAGCACATAAATTACTTTTGAAAATTAATCACCGAAAACAAATGTAATAATCAATACTTCAACTAGTGGAATCCATATTCAAGGATAAGAAATTTAAAAAGTCAAATTCATAAAGAAAGTTTCACACTTATCCTATGCTTTCAATTTTCACTTTTACTTCTTGCCTTTCTCTAGAAACTCAAAATCAAATGCGTCATACTTTTGAATACAATATCATTTTCTTAAAAACTTTAGAATATATTATATTTATTCATTTACTTTTTAACGACAATTTATAAAAACTTTCAAAAACAAATCCATTATACAATCACATCAAACATCAAACATTAAGGATAAATATTTATAGATAATTAAATTTAAAGGACATAATTTTTTATTAATTTTAATTAAAATTATAAAATATTATTTTATAAAATTTAATTAATTAAACTATACAAAATTAAAATTATGTCTTTACACCTGTGATACTTTGTCTCTACATTAAATACAACTCTCAAGCAATTATTATAATTTTAAACATCATGTAACTAGCTTATATATTTTTTAATATATAAAATGAGTGGAGAGATATCCTTGTCTAGACATTAACCTGAGAAATTGATTAAAAAATACTTAAAAAATATATCTCTCCATTTATTTTATATATATTATTAAATATAAACTAGTAGCAATGATGACCCAATTAGAAAATATTAAATAAATTAATATATAATAATAATTTTATAATATAATTATGATTTTTAATCATAATTTTATTTTATAAAATTTACTCTTACCCGAAAAAGTTCAATCTATTGACTTGCGCCCCAGCTCCGATTTCATGCCCTTACTGAGCTGTAACAGGTCTGGACCTCCATAAAAATAAAAATAAAAACAAAAAACTATACAAAATTAAAATTAAGGACTTACAACTTGTGATATACTTTGTCTCTACATTAAATACAACTTTCAAGATTTAAATTTTTTTTCCCGTCAATAAAATGTGCTGTCGAAACAAGCGCATTCAAATGCGAGATTAATTCAGATATTTAATAAAATTCAGGATGAAAACAAAAAATGTCTGAAGACTTAAAAACCATGGGGCCCACATTTAGCTTTTTAAATACAGCAGCTAAAGTGGCCGACGTTTTCGTAAAACGGTTCAAATATAAAAAACCTCTAAAAAAATTGAAAATTAAATTTCAAAGAAAAGTTCAGATCCACCAAAAGTCAGCAAAAGAAGATGTGGTTGAACAAATCTTAGGGCTTTCTCCGATTCACACGAAATTTTACCATCAACCGAACAAATCTACGGAAAAAATTGGTAAGCTGCATATCTGCAATGCAAACAAATTGAGCTTTTCAATAAATGCCTCTGCGTTTCTGTATCTTATTAAATGATTGTTTGTTCAGACCATAACTCGTTTAATTCATTAGTATATCTTCTGCAGGGATAGTATTCACTGCAACTGAAGAATCGATTTGCGTTCATTTGCAGTTAAGGTAAGAAATAATGCAGTCGTACGTTGTAGAGGTGGAAAAGGCTAAAGAAGCTGCCAATGGCAGGCCTTCTGCAGGTCCTGTATACCGCTCTGTTTATTGTAAGGACGGATTTCCTGCTCCTGTCGCAGGCATCGAGAGCTGCTGGGATATTTTCAAGTAGGAAAATTCAATTTCATTAAAGTTGTTTTCCATGATTATTTAGAACACAAATAAATTATTGCGAGAAGTCTTTGAATCTGAGATGTTCTTGAGTTTGTTTTTAATTTGCCTTTGCGTCTTTGATCTTGTTTTCTTCATAAATGTTATTCGTTGCAAGTAAATTCTCTCTGTGAGCCGTTTTTCCGGCTTTATACTGTATGTTTTTATTAGGTAGATTTTCATTTTCATTTATAAATTTTCCTTCTGGAATGTCCTCGTTATTTAAGGGAAGGTGCCCTTCGATATAGATGCCAGCACAGTAATCAGCGGAGTCCTTGCCATGACATTTATTGGAAATTATTTTGTTGCTTTTTCTGTAATTTTCAATTTTTGTTGAATTTTTCACGTGGATTGTTCTCCCTTGATGGATACAGATACATCCACAACTATAGTCTGAATTTTTGCCTAATCAGACCTTCAAACTTTGTCCATATTAATGCTATGTACGAACATCTCTCATGGAGATATGGAAGCGAGTCTTGATTTACCGCATGAGATTATGTTTCATATATATTTTTTTCATAATCTGAGGTTGTGAATTGTTTTTTGTTTTTGAGAAAAATTCTCAATGTTTTAGGTGGGGAATTTTTTTTTTAATTTAAGGTTTTGCTCTACTGAGGCAGGCCTATTTTTCATGAAAATTTTTAGTATTTGAGGTGGAGAATTTATTCTCTTTTGATTTTTTTTTTAATTTGATTTTCTACTGCCAAGTGTATCTATTTTTTCATAAAAATTATTTAGTGTTTAAAGTAGGGAAAGTTTATTTTACTTCATTTATTTTAATTCGTTATTTGAAATTTTGTATTACAAAGTGTGCATCTTTTATTAAAATTAGTAGTGTTTGATGTCAGAGATTTTAAATTTTTCTTTCTTTAGGCTATTTTAAGCTATCTGGTTAGTGTTTAAGATAGGTAATTTAATATGTTTATTCCAGTTGTTAATATGAACACATAAAAGAATCAAAGATTTAAATTTCAGTCATCCTCTTTACAATGCACCACTTTACCATTAAGCATAGACCCTTAAAATTCTGAAAACATTGGCCTGATAAAGTTCTGGAAATGTTGGTCCTGATAACAATATCTAATAGTTTGTAAGCAATATTAATATGTTATGAAATTTGAAAAAAAAACAGGGCAAGGTTAAGGTACGCGGTATAAAGATAAACATATTTAGAAGTTATAAATCCTAGTAAACATTTTTACTACCGAAATCTAATTCTATTTTTGGGGACATTATATATTACAGGTTTTAATCTCCTGGTTTTGCTAGACATTTCATAAAGTAAAACTGGCAAGTTGTCAATCATCTGCATTTCCCTTATAGAAATTGAGGGGATGCACCATTTTAAATAGAGTAATGATCTGGGAAAAAAAGGAAAAATTTAGCCCATTTGTAAATATTAATGACTTAAACAATCTCTAACATGGATGAATTTAATAAGATTATGAGTAGTAAAAGTGAAAAACAATAAATGAAAGAAAAACTTGATAATCCATTTGATGTGATTATCTAATAGATGTAATTAGTGTGTGTATGCGGGAAAAGTGGGTCAATAAAACTTAATATGTGAAAATATGACAAATGACTTGTCCACACACACACAGGACTTCTTGGTGCAAGCTATGGAGTAACGACGTGTTACTCAGCTTCCCAAGGTGGGTCCCATGGTTCTCTATCTTACAATGTCCCTCAAACCAATGTTTTTGCTCTCAGATCACTGAGCAAAATGGTTTAGGGATGGCAAATGCAAGAACGAGGGATGCACTGATAGTTTTTAGTGTGAAAGGTATGCTAAGCTATGTATGATCTTAGAAATGCAATAAACTAAATGATAAGATGACACATTTTTATACGTCTACAGTGTGCATAAATAATAAATCAAAAATTTAGAAAAGTAATCAAGGTCAAGGATATTTTGTCTTTTGCCTAAAGTGTTTGTGATAATTGCCACCATTTTAATGGAAATATTTTTTATTTATTAAAAATATATGATTATTTTCCAAACTTGTTTTTAACTCTTTAGAGAAATTTCCATTTCTAGCACCTGCATTGTAAATTGTTGAAGGCTGGAAGCGAGAATTTTTTTGATGTCAAGCACTACGAGGACATATGGAACATTAATGGCTATGATAGATATTTGAGGCTTCCACAGTCTATAATAATTGAGAGGAAGGAATCCTTGGAAAAATATATTACCAATTTTCGCATTAATGTTTTGGACTGCACTGCATGATCTGGGTGTGATGATTGATCAAATTGCAATGGCGAAAATTAATCTTTGCAAAATTAACTTTTACAGATTTTTGCATCCATATTTTGGAAGTCAATAATCTAATCTATGTTACTTTAGATTGAAAGTACTAGTTAGAAACACTTTGGGGAGGAGCTGTTGGAGATTGAAACTTGAAATTCAAAACCTTTTGTTGTTTTGAGGATTAATGGAGTAAATACAATAAACATATGTATGATTATTCTGTGGTTGTACATAGCATAGATGGAAGGTATGGTGCCTTCTAAATACAGTGCCACTTGGATTATGTAAACTATAACATCTTGTTTTATCTGTATTCTTAGGTACTAAAATTTCCTAGCATCATTCATCCATGCTGTTGAAATCTTGGAGCCAAAAAAATTTCTTTAGATTCGTTTGTAGGCAAACCCCAATCTTTTCTAGAAAATCTGCTATTCAATCTGATCAAATCTTTGCCTAAAGTTGGAACTTGGAGGTTCCAGTTAACACAATTAATTTTAGTGGCAGGTCTCCTTAGATTCTTGAGTTCTATAGTGTCCTAGTCAATAACAATCTTAGTTCTTGGGTTCTATAGTGTCTGGTCAATAGCAATCTTAGTATTTTTGATCTAGGTTGCTGCTTTGCATTTCTTGCCTAAGTAGGTTGCATTGAGTATTAAACTCTTCCCTTCATAATTCAATAATCTCCGTCCTTTCTACAGTTCTTGTGGATTTCCTTATGACGCTCCATCAAAATTACACTCTGCGAAGTTTTCTGTTGGATGACTTGATTTTTCTGGGACTTTTTTGTTCTAAACCTACTTTTCCCTTTATTAGACTTTGAAAAAAAAATTGTAGATTACAACTTTTGTTGGTGTGAATGTCCTGTTCTTCAGTAGTTTGGCTGAAAGAAACTGTTGGAAGAAAATTAAAATTGGCATATATTTGGGATACCAGTACAATAGAATAGCTGGTTTAGTGTAATTTCAGTTATTTCTACCCTCTTCCACTATTCTCATTAGTTTCATTGGCATGCCATTGAAATTGTGTGATACTTAGTCACGCATGGAGGTTTTAAGCAGAAAGAATTTCAATGTAATCGCTTGTTCAATTGTATTGGAAGGTGATATCTGATAAACTTGATTCTATTGGTTGATGGAAGATTGGTTTTCAGAATCTCTTTTTCGTCCAAAGTTCTTCAATTCAAATAGGTTCTAATGATCTATTGAAAATAAGGTTGTCAATGTTGAATTTAGTGGTTGGTGATGCCATTTCCCTATGTATTGTTTGTCATCCTTTGGATTCTAGTTTCTATCATTCTTTATATTAATGCTATAATTGCTGTATAGGTCACTTGGTCAGTTTGCCAAGGTGCAACAATAATTCTGAAATCTTTTTCTG
This sequence comes from Cryptomeria japonica, assembly GCF_030272615.1. NCBI lineage: Eukaryota > Viridiplantae > Streptophyta > Pinopsida > Cupressales > Cupressaceae > Cryptomeria > Cryptomeria japonica. Next base: position 753,410,078 of record NC_081411.1, on the reverse strand, counting down.
CCTTTCTACAGTCATGCTGTGCAAAAGCATCCACATAATCCGATGCTAGGACAGCGTGAGACCATAAATGGAAAGGTTAGAATAATGAATATAGGCTGAGCTTGTGCATTTTTCTGTAGATTAATCATGCTCTAGTGCAGATATAGTGCCATGTATGTAGTATTTCTTGTGAGGGTTCTTTGCTTGCTGAGCCATGACTTTATGTGATGGGACAGGCAGGTCAATACAAATGGCTCACATACCAGGAAGTTTACAACATGGTTCTAAAAATTGGGTCTGCTCTTCGGAGCTGTGGCATTGAGCATGTAAGTGAAAGATGTAACTACTTCTATATCTTTTCTTTTGTTATAATTTAAACTTCACATTTTAGCACATTCTACATTTTTTCATTTCTGAAAAAATTAATTCTTTCCTTTTTCATTAGAGTTTTTGAATGTAGAATTGCCAGATTTCTTTAACTCATTTAATGTTATAGATCATATCTTTGGAGAATGCTGTCTTAGTAATTTAGGGAATTTTTTAGTTTACTTTGTTTGTCCTCACTGTAATATATTTGCTTTTATATAGTTTACAGACCTAGACTGGCTTTGCTTTACATGCTATGCTTAGAGTAATCCGCTTTTGCAGTTTAATTGGTCACGCCATTTACCAGTCTTGTATATTGCTGATTGTAATCTGTGGACATTATAATTATTTTTTTTTGACCATTTCTTATACAGTAACTCATCTCATTTTTAACAGATGGAATCCACCATAGTTAAAAAAACTCGGACTCAGCAGAAACTTGGCAGACCCAAATTTGACTTGGAGTTGGTGACTTGGCAAAATTTCTGAACATTTAAATATACATAAATTCGTAAAACAATAAACTATGCTTAAAACCGAATTTACAAAAGTCATTTTTAGTATTTCCTTTATTTATAGATAAAAAATGAGTGTAATGCACATCATAGTGTCATATAATTATAAATTACAAATCCGTATAATTATCTTTACAAGTTCCATTCATTGAAAACATAGGCCCAAAAGAATTTTTATTATTTGTTTTTTAAAACCAGAACAGGTGCCTTATCGAAACTTGCTGAGGGGGTTTGCCTCATGAGTACTTGTGATTCAGCGAGTTTTTCCATGAGTTTTTGAACTATCAATCCACTATGTCTGAACTTCATATTGTGGATCAACTCATTAGCCATCTTCCCCCATTTATGCTTGTGGACAACACTTATATGGTAGATAAATTGTCTGCCACACAATTATAAACATTAGGAATCCAAATGATGTTCCCATAACTTTACATGCAAAAAGGTCTTTTATTGGATATATCAATTAATCCTTCTGCCTTTCCTCACTGATATTTTTGCTTTTTCTCTTTATCTACAATATGGCAAAATGGACGTTATCTAATTTCAAGTATTAAAATTTCAATCTTTCACTCTTCAGGGAGGACGTTGCGGTATTTATGGAGTAAACTGTCCTGAATGGATTGTTAGCATGGAGGTATTATGTTATCATTGGAGCATTTTATAAGGACATGTTTAATTGTGTTCATAGATTGTTAGGGTAGATATTGTTTGGGACTATGGTGCAGATTTTAAACGTTATGCATTGTATTCAATTCTGTTTTCTCATGCTCTGGTATATGCTAGACACATGAATATCCCAACGTGATTATTCTCTTGTAGAAGATAACAGTAATTCAGAAATAGCTGCCTATCTGATTTTTCTTTACATGTCGTGGCGAGTCTGTAACTGCTTTGTACACGCTACACGCTGATGTTAATTTTTTTGGTTTGTACAGGCTTGTAATGCCCATGGCATTTATTGTGTTCCTCTATATGATACTCTTGGTACGTACTATCTTGAGAATAATTTCAATTTGGATGTTCCCTCTTCTGCTTTTCCGTATTCCATATTTAGGAAAGATAATGTTGGCAGAAATTCAGATGAGTAAAGATTGAGTCATGTATTTTTCTGTAATGATTCTGTTTACTAGACGGGGCTATACCACAGAACAATCCTTAAATTAAATGAGAATGCACTCCAAAAGTTCTTTCATAAGAGAGCACAACATGATGGAAATGAAATGATATGAATACTACATGCACATGCCATCTTAATAGGACTTACTTAGGTTGGTAAATTTAAATTTACAACCTACCGATTTGAGTTGTAGCTAACATGAGGTTATGTGTGCTACATGTTGGCTTCTTAACAACCCTAGTATATGTCATAATATTATGAATATAGGTGCATGTCAGACCTGGACTTGGCACCCAGACTTGGTACCGACTCAGCTTCATGCCCAAAACTTCCTACTAGAAATCGCAACAATTTTTTTGTGTGAGACATGAATACATCTCAACTAACCACAAATACATCACTATTTGATTTGAGAGTTGAATGGTGGTCTCTAATCACATAAAATAATAGCATGCTGAATCAAGGTGGTCTCAAACCAAATATATACCAATTATGCCATACCGTGATGATCATTAAGCTGTATCACTGAAGCATCCCATATGTGTACTCAAAAGTGGGATCAAAATCCCATCACTATGGTTTGTAGAAATTCATTCTCAACCTGTGGTGTAGGCACATCAAGGAATAGGTTTATGCTATGAACCAACGAGTATGAGTCTACATATGGGAGAGTCAATGGGGACTAATGTCCTTCGGAGTCTCACACCCAAGAACTGTTGTAAGACTTCAGTAGTGGTCCTCCATTTCTCGACTTCTAATTACATGGTGTGCATCCAATTTAGTGGAATAACTTTGCCACAAAACATCACCAACACAGCATTGTACAAGACGTGACTACTAACATTCATTGTGAACACAAACACTTCAACCATCACATCATGATTCAATGGCTCTTTCATAACTTTTATTTACATATACATAACTTCACAAAGGGCATACTTAGATGGATTGCCCCTGGTTTCTACCTTACCCTTACACAAGTTGGGTGAATGATATCACCTACTTGAGGCACAACAGATTTATTGGTTCTTTTCACATGCCACCACACACATAGCTTTGATAAGCACACTACTTTGAAACTGAAAAGTAAAACATACACACACTAGTTGCTCGAACAAGGTCCTCTATAATCATGTTCATATCTAACTATTTTGCATTTACTTTTTTCTTTTGATGAAACACACTATATCATGTAGGCATCAGCTCCACTTTACTTCAATTTGGCACACGTGGTGCATCATACTTTCTATCTTATTTTCTTTTCTAATTTGTTTGTCAAATGTTGCAATTATGGTCAAAAATTGGATTTCCATATTTAGTCCATATTGTGGCTTCTCTCAACAAACTAGGCTTGCTATTTTTAAAAATCATTCTAGATGTAGGGTACTTTCACATTTAATTTGGGGACATTACAATTGGTATCAGAGTATTAATCCTGCCAACCTATAGGACAAACCTACTTAACTGCCATACAATTGGGGTTAACTATTCAACCCCTCAAGTGAATCAAAGAATAAAATCAAATAGGCCAACATTGCACTTCTATATGTGTGTGCCTTTCAAATGTATACTTCATGCCTTACGTATATTTGTGTGTATACTTCATGCCTTGTGTGTATTTATGTGTACTGCATCCCGCCTTACATGCATTTATGCTTAATGGTGATTTAAGAAATTTGAATGCTCCTAGGATAATGATGGCAAAGGGATACTTAATGGTGATTTACCATGCAAAGCATGATAAAGACTAAACTTTGTTATGGGGATCATGGTTTCCGAAGAAATCACTCTACCTTGTGAAGCATTAGTCTCCAGTGTACAACCTAACGATATATCATCCTTGCGCATTCTCTGTTTGGGTACACTTATCTCTTCTTCCAAGCAAATCTTGGTAAGAAAATGCTTTAAAGAAGATAAAAAATTCTATTGGAGAATGTACTGCATATCCCAAATTTACTAGGAATCTTAAGCTTCCTCACAATCAGAGACAAAAACTTGAAGAGACTTTTGACTGAACTTCACCCTATATTTTGCACTCTTAAGCTTTTGAAAAAGGTAACCATGAATGACTATGAGCATAGATGACATATAATGATGAGGGTTTTTGGTCGGTGTTGTCCTAAGTGACAACAAAAGGCCCAGTTGGCTGCAACCTGAAAGAAAATATGTGATAAAGGTCTCAATCAAGACCAGGTTCTTGTCCAAGAACTAACTAGGATCCAAAAGCAACGAACAACATTACTGCAGACAAAGATCAAAGGATCGATTGGTATAACATGGGATTTGAATGCTAATTCTTTCACAAAATAGTTTTAAACATGACACACACCAACTTCATCCAAAGAATCAAAACATCATCATAACTCACACTATGGATATTATGAACCATGCCACATTCTGGAGATATTCTCACTTCGTGCAAGATATTGTGTTTACTAGACAAGCACATCAAAAGTATTGTCTGGAATATCTCAAAACTGGTATACAAGGATGACAGCACTTACATTCAGAGATCCACTTTAATTTGTCTCTGATATATTTGAAAGATGATAAAATCTTCTTTCAATCTAATCAGGCCAAGGACCCTCATATTGATGTTGATTGTCGCTGAAATGAAATATAAAAATTGATTTATTTTCTGAGGTCTAAATATAAATAGGGATCCCACACAAAGCAGATTCAGACATTAGATAAACAATCACGCTAAGGTGAAGACATATATGAGGTTCAGGAGGAAAAAGATATAAAGAAGAGGTTGCTAGCAAAGAGGAATTTCCATAGAATAGAGAAGAAAAGGAGGAAATCATCCCTCACCAGCTAGGTATGGATATTAAAATATATATTTTTCCTAAATTGAGATAATTTGCTGTTTTGGGCAGAACTTTGGGAAGGATAGAATGTGTCCCTGGGGTATGCTGTATTGAGCTGGAACACAATAAGACTTGACTCTTGGCCATTTTGTGTGGACCAACTGGGTAAAATTGTGGAGTAATATGAGAAAACTCTGAATACCATTCATACAAGGCCAGTCTTGAAAAATATTTGCAATCAGATCTCTCCCCCAATTATGAGGCAGGACAATGTTGAGAGCTTGAGTGATACTGATGTTTGACCTGTAATGTAGCAAAGGACCTTTACCCATCATAACTGCTTCCTCTATGCAAGCCTGGCTTCCAACTACAATAACTATTGACGATGTGGACTAACTTAAAAAAACCAGCATAGATTACTTATACAGAATTTCTACACATAAGTTTGTTTTGGTTATTTGTATATTCACTATATTTTCTTTTCTACAATTTGATTGTTCGTAATGTCCTGCATTTTTAACTATCCTACAGTTTTAGGCCTCTAGGAATACAAAAGTAGGAAGAAGGGTACCTGGGACAGATTGACGTGCGCAATAGTAAAAACTCTCTTACTTTACATTCATTGTACCACAGACAGAATGGTGAAAGATTTTGTACTTTACCTGCCTTTGTCTTAGCCATACCTTCAAAGGGCCATAGTTACCTTGAGCTTATCTTGGCAAAAGTTGCTTCTGAAGTGCTTACTCTTGTATGATTCCTTATATTGGTATGACCATTTGTTATCTTCAACTAGAATTAAGTAACATGTCACAGATATCTGAAAACACCATGCTTCTAGTTCTAGCTATGGAAAGTTGTTGGATGGACAGAAGAATTATGGAATCTGTGGAGACAGAAAAGCATCCAAAAAAATATAATTAGGGATGATCATTGGAATCTAATTTAGACCTGGGAGCTATTTATTCATAAACTTAGCCTATTAGCTACGTTCAGCATTGTAATAATTTTTTTAACCTCCACTTTGACACTAAATATTTATAACAGGATTTATATATCTCATAATCAGGCAGTGGCTTTAAGAATTTAGCTGATGATGGATCCTGCAGTGAGACTTATAATGTTGGGCTCTATTTTTCAATGCAGTCTGCTCTATAGATCTAACATTCACTGTATTTGTTCAGATTTTCTTGTGGCATACTATGCTTGATTTTCTAAATGTATTATTTATTTATTGTTCGTTTGTGCTTTAGATGATGTAAAAAGGTGTTTGTTGGTTAGTATATTAGCCACATTCTTTTTTTGTATCTGTCAATTTGCTTGATAAATCCCCATGTGAACAAGTTCTTTTTTTTTAATTCTAGCTTTCAATTGTTTTTTTGATATGGTTCCATAATAACAGCCATTCTATTGGTGTTTTATTTATTTGGTTGAAGGTGCGGATGCAGTTGAGTTCATCATTCATCATGCTGAAGTCTCAATTGCCATTGTCCAAGAGGCAAAAATTCCTGTGGTATGTATAACACTTCTTTGCATTATTTGTAGAAAGGTTGCATTCTTTGCAATGCCTTTGTGGACATTGTATGTTTTCTATGGAGAATTCAATGGATGCAAGCTAAAAAGCACTCTGGAGTCTGGACAAAGATGAAAATTGTCTTTTTGTGAACATTGAATGTTACCAAGACTAAAGCTTGCTTATATTGTCAGATGAAATGCTAAAATAATCAAGATTCAAGAGCAACTTGACTTAAATATTCTTGGTCATTCTTGTGCACAAAGAAAACAATAATGTTCTCAAATTCAATGTAAACAATTAAACTCACATTTCTATGCACGACTAAAAAGTATGCTTGTGTAATTGCTAAATCATAGGAGCATCATATTGTTTAACATTAATGCTAATTATAGCAGAGGGCAATTCTCTATTTGCCAATTCAACATCTGCTGTTAATGGCATTTTCATAGAGTGCTCCAGCTCAGACATTACCTTGATGGTTATATCTGAAATTTTATTTACTTTGGCAGTCCATAGCAAGCTCACAGACAAGAAGTTGGCCATTGCATCCTTACACTCGGATGATAAGTCATTTTAATGTGATATGATGTTCAATAAGAAGCAGCCAAAATGTATGCATCATTTATAGCCGATTCAAAGCTGTGTTACTGGGTCCTTAATAAATGCAAGGTGTGCCCAGATTAGATTCATAGTGGGTATGGATCCTGGTCCAAGTGCTGCCTGGGGTCTGTAGGTACGGCTCAGGTAGTAACTTGGATGAACTTTGGCTGAACTCAGGTCAACCCAACATAACCTGTAACAAAATGAAACAAACCATTCATTTTAATGAAAAAGGAATAAAAAACAAAAGTAATTATTTGAAGCCCAATTAACCTGAAAGAGGAATTGTTAATTCACTAATGACACACAGAACACAAACTACATTCCTACCACTCACTGCTACTTGCTTGGGTTTGCAAGTTTTCTTACATTTGATATTGGATTATCAATAATCAAAAGTTTTCTTTATTTAATTCTGCATGTTTTTTGAATTTATGGTATTTTATAAATATTTAATACCTTATATATCTTGTATGGCTGAACCCAGCCATACTGAACTGGGTGAAAAGGAAATGGCAAACTGGTAGAAGACTGAAGCATTTTTTGATTCCAAAAATACTACATGGTTGTCTGCCAGAAGCATTTTAATACATTTTCATGGACTACTACAAAAACTAGATCAGCAACTTAGACAAGATAACTTCACTTAAAGTCAACTCGCTTAAGTACATAACAACTCAGTAATGGAGTATTACCTTATAAACTATAAAGTAGAAGCCACATATGTAAGTTGATTGTCTACTAGTGGAGAGATTGCTGGAGTTATTATTGAGAAAGAAGGCATCGGAGGAGAAAAACAGAAGCCAAGAAATGAATTGGCTGAGGGGAAAGAACATCACTAATAATCAAGAAGGGCCGCAACACGCAAGAAGTTCAAGTATAATGCTTATTTTGGTGAAGATTTTCACAAAGGAAATGGATGAAAAGAGAGCTGGGATTTCTGTCTCTGGAGTTGCAAGTAATCAAGGGATAAAATCTCGTCTTGAAAGGAGGTTGCCTCTGATATAATAATAAAGGATGAGATAGTGTAATAACATAGGTGTGGAATGGACCAGCAAACAAATGCCTGAGCTCATTTATAAAATCAGAAGTTACTATATTGAAAAGGAATTGCCAGTGAGCCACAACAAATTATTAAAAGTTGTTGAGACATGGACCAGCTAGGACTCGAACCTAGGACCTTCCATCTGCTGGAGTGCTCTACCATTGAGTTACTGGTCCCTCTTGGACCAGTCCATCGTTGGTCCGGGTGTGGCTTATTTCCAACACCAACACCCCCCCTTAAGCCACACCTCTTGTGTGCTTGGGGCTCCTAGCCTGGACCTGGCTCTGATACCATGTTGAGACATGGACCAGTTAGGACTCGAACCTAGGACCTTCCATCTGCTGGAGTGCTCTACCACTGAGCTACTGGTCCCTCTTGGACCAGTCCATCGTTGGTCCGGGTGTGGCTTATTTCCAACACCAACAAAAGTAGTGCAGAGAATTCAGAATCATGTATAAATATCATTAACAGTGAGCATCCTTTCACAATAACTTCATTGATTCAATTCAATTTGCGATTATAATTCTGGAGAAAAGCAGATCCGGAGTAAGAGAGTTTTAAGGCCAAAAAACCAAATAGCAGAATTATGAAAGCAGTGCCAGTTTGATGTAACTAATGTAAAGAGATTTCCATGAACCTTACAACGAGCTACCCAGAAATCAGCAATTCTTGTATCTGTCATAACTTTCTCAATGATTGTGTAGAGCAGCTTAACTGTTTCACTTATTAGTTGTGGTTAGAAATCTCCAAGTCACGTAAGCCAGAGGGAGATGCATAACCTGTGGATATGGGAGAATTATCATGACGAAGAAACCCTCTCCATATCTATGTATGACATTCTCATGGGGCCCTAATGAATTCTTGGGAGTACAATGTGAATGTATATCTGAAAGCATAAAGATGATTTTCTTTGAATCTAGGGGAACACTACTTTAGGTCTAAATTAGAATGCAAACAATACCATCTTGAAGGCTACATCCTTTTGTTGTTATAAGTAATCTGGGAACTTAATAATGAATTGCTAGCACTGATACAGAGTTTTGAAGGTACAATAAAGTATTTGAAGATCCAAAATGGCTTCCTCTGAAAAGGGAAGTTGACAATGCTTTATGATCAAATTCAGGAAATTATCGTTCGAACATCAAGATTCAAATATAATAGATATGTCTATCAACAAAAGATATACCAGAGGGTTGATCTCAGATCTCATGGATGCAGGGTTAATGCAAGAAGATAAGAGCTCATAGTCAGTTTTAAAATGAGTTGGAAAGAAAGACAGGTCCTTCAGGTTGTTTTTCAATGTCAGGATCTGCAAGAAATCTGCAAAAGCAGACTCTGGGAGGAGAATGAGAAGTAATATTACATTCCCTCAAAGCAGCGATCAAGAAATTTATGGTGAGGAAATATGTTGTCGTCTTCCAAACAATTTCTCTGAAGATAATCTGTTAGGTTGAGGAGTATGGATATTCGCCATAGACATTCCTTGTATGTAGATGAGGAGCTTGATGTTGCGGGTGGCAGAGCTTATATGCAACTATATCTTTCTTTAAAAATGGTCTTTTATTTTTTGGATGCTTTTTAGGACATTGATAGGGGGCCCATTAAGTAATGGGTACTTGTGCTAGTTCATTTACACGTAGAAGTTTCTTTATTTATTTATTTGTCTGAAACACATATGACAGTGGCCATTCGTGTTGTTTTTTGGCCAAATGTTGTTATGAAATAATATCTATTTGCTGTATTGCCACTGTGGTTCCTTTTGATTAGAAGCTTAGTGCGATATATGGCTTGCTTCTACATCTTAGTCCATTGGCTTCTGTTTATTTGTGCCTGTAACATAGGAGGACCACTGAAGCAAGTAGTTGTATGATATCGGGTACAGGAAGATAAGAAATATTGCATTCATTTTCTATTTCTGAATGTTTGCACATGTTTTATCATTAGTATTCTCATTAGCCTGAGTTTACAAGGATCCTAGTAAATCTATGCAATCAACAAAACTTGGTTACATTTAAAGCCTTAAAAGCACTTTGATCTTAGTCAATGTTACACAAAGCAATTGCAGTACATGAATTTGGAGATTGCTTTTCTTTCTGTTCCATTTTAACTATGTTTCTACAAATAGGATAGTTTGATGAAATTTGTGACATGATAGGAATGACATAGTCACTTTTGGCAAACATATAAAGTATCTTTTTTGCTATTTGAAGCTTTATAAAGTTTTGTGATTAGCAGTTTTTGTTAATAGAAGAGAAGTTGACTCTTTAAGTTACCTAGGCCTGTTTCACATAAGCTTGCTATTGTTGAGCAGGAAGGCATTGTTTACATTGGAAACTGTGTTCAGAATGAAATTAGTGGATCCATGGGAGAGTTTTACATTAATGTTACTGTAGTCTGCTAGAATCAAAATTTGACTTGTCTTATGATTAATTGTATTTCGGCTGATTGTTGTAATGACAACTTTGGTACTCTGTAGTCTGATGCTTTGTAACTAGATTTTGAATTTTCTGGCATCTTGACGGAGTTCAAACCAAGAGAGTTTTATTAAACTGTCTCAGTTTGCAGGAAAGTCTCAGTCAAGAACAACAATTTCAATTTATTTCAAATCACTGTAATTATTTCATACATGCTATGGCATATACTTTGGAAATCTATTATGCCTCTTATTCAATCTGCAATCTAAGTATCTGTTCACAGGAAACCAGTTTAATCCTTCCTCCCTTTTTATGAACTCCTACACCCTGTAGCATTCTTCTTCGCTAGACTTGTAAATATTTTAATACATGGTGTTCTTTTCTGTATGAATCATTGCATCTTGACGCTCTCTTATGCCACACTCACACTTTTTTGTTTACCCTCTACTATCAATTTCAATTTTTAATCCCCATTCCAAAGGGAACCTTCTACCTTTCTTTGTGTAGGGGAAACTTAACCGTTTGTCTGAATTCTTCTCTCAATACCTTGCAACTTCCTTGGCATCATCTTTTACATGACTGGCTCTTATGGTTAACCAGTAGAATTCTTCAGTGTACCCTTAAACGCTAGACTCTTTTTGCTATAAATTCTGAAGTTTATTGAACGAATTAGTGTGATAATTTTCCGGTGAGGATTTGGCTTTTATCTTCATCACCATTCGATCCCATGATCTTATCTTCTCCTTTCCTTTTTTCTGTCTATCTGTTTGCAAATGATCCCACCATAGAGATGCATGACCCATCAACTTTGTGCTTGCATATCTAACTTTTTGATCTTCCTCTATATTATCATATTCAAAGTATTTTTCCATACCAGAAATCCAATCCAGTAACTCATCTGCATTCAAACCACCTTTTTAATTTGAGGGATTAAATTAGGGCTTGGAATTTATCCTTGTGATGGCTTTGATAAATCTTTCCTCTCCTGGATTGAGCCCTGGCGGATTCATTTCTTCACTTCCTTCAACAGTCAGCTCTTCCTCATATTCATTTATGCCCTCTATGTGGACTCCTCTCCTCTGAGTCGTCTCCATTGCATCTAATCACACTGTGAGATCTCCTATTGCCTCTGCAATACTAATAACTGCCTTTGGGTCCTCTACCTTGGCAAGCCCGTCCTCTATATGCCATGTTGGCTACCCTCTACAATTTGTAGGTTTTCTTCTTTCTTCTCTCACCTACAACACATTCTGAGGGTTTCTTTTCAACACAGTCACAACTTGGCTCCGATACTAATTGAAGCAATTCAAACCAAGAGTGTTCTATAAAACTGTCACAGTTTGCAGCAAAGTCTCAGTCAAGAACAACAATTTCAAGTTTATTTCAAATCACTGTAATTATTTCATACATGCTCTGGCATAATACTTTCAAAATCTATAATGCCTCTTATTCAATCTGCAATCTAAATCTCTGTTCACAGGAAACCGGTTTAACCCCTTCTCCCTTTTTATGAATTCCTGCACCCTGTAGCTTTCTTCTTCACTAGAATTGCAAAATTTTTAATTCATGGTGTTCTTTTGTGTATGAATCAAATGCTCAGGCAGTGCACCTTGATTCCTCCCTTATGCGACACTCACACTTCTTCTTTGTTCACCCTCTACTATGCAAACCTGCTGCTGTTGTTTTTCTTTAACTTTTTTTTAATCCCCATTCCAAAGGGAACCTTCTACCTTCCTTTACGTAGGGGAAACTTAACCATTTGCCCGAATTCTTCTCTTAAACTGCTGTGCCACTTTTTTGCTTTACACCTCTATGTGCTTCCACTCCATAATGCAAATTCTGTTCTTTTTATCTTCCCACGGCCTTTCATTTCTCTTTTTCTTCTTGGTGCTCTCTCCTTTGTTTCTTCCCTGTGCTCGGTTCTTTATTTGCTGCATTTTTTTCCAGTTTTTCCAGCACCCCTCGCTCTTCATCTTCCAGGCTAGCGTGGTATTTTTTTTTTTTTTAAATCTGCAGTTTTTTTTAAACAAAATGGTGTTGACTCTTAATATTTCATCGCCATTTAATCCTCATGCTCCTCTAATACCTTTCCATGCTAAAAAAGAAAGAGATTAATTTATTCTTTCATCAATTTTGGCTAGTGAACAATAAATGAATGCCGGAATTTTATGCCAGAGATATTGAAACCACAATTTTGACTTAACCGTCCATGGACTCCTAAACAAATGCACACCAAAATTTGAAAACTGAAGCAAACCACAAAACTCAAACTAAAATCTCTTTTGTTTTTGGTTGATGTGGATTACCCATTCGCCCGGATGCTCTGCATCACATCTCTGAATTTTTATTTGTGACCATTACCACCACCATATACTGGATATGCAATGCTCAATCACTGAGAGAATACTCAAGTTGAACAATATATAGTTTTAGTAATCAGCTGCTTCTGGAGTAGATTGTGTGTAAATTTTTGCATCAACATTTCGGATCACAATCTGTGATCCATCATTCACTCTGCTTGCTGTCTAGCTCTACATCCTGATGATGGATCACGGAGTGTGATCCGAAACATTGATGCAAAAATTTACACACAATCTACCCTGGAAGCAGCTGATTACCATCTCATGGATTGTGGAAACCTGATGTCTATTAATATATAGTTTTGTTTCTAATGGTTTATGTTTATTTAATTCCATTGTTATTTATTTGACAACCAGGAGTTCCATAACATTGTTTATTATAGTACTGATTGACTTGTGATTTTCTTTTATTATCTCAGCAGTAGCGGCTTTCTCTTTGCTGATAATTGTAATGATTTTTTGTTTGTAGATCTTAAAAAGTTTGCCAGCATGTGTCGACCGTTTAAAGAGTGAGTGTTCTTTTATTGTAATTTATAATCTAATATTTGGACTTAAAGTTTCTTAATATTACAGAGATTTATATTTTTAAGTAAAATCTGATTTTCAGTGTTTGAATGCAGCACTTGTGAGCTTTGGTAACATCTCAGATGCACAGAGAGAAGAAGCTGAAAAGCATGGAGCGAAATTATACAGTTGGAAAGATTTTCTTTCACTAGTATATCCCAATTTACCTCTAAGCTTATTTGTTATATTAGACACTTATTTGATTATATCATATGCACAAATTGTAGTTCCCTCTGTGATTTTAAAAATATTATGCCAAGTTGCCAACGATTCGTTCCAATGTTTTTATTCAAACTTGTCAAAAAACACTACATTTGGCCTGTAGAATACAAGCCGTACATGCATAGGGGCCTTTGTTCTATTACAGTAAATTGACTTTACAAACTTTCATTTCAAGTATAATTTGCTGCTTATTCTATTCTGTTTGACAGGAGACAGCACTTCCTTCTTGTGATCTGTTTAATCTAAATTTTTGAAAACCATGCTTTATAGCAGTGTTTGTGCTTGTAGACTATTTAAAGTTTGACAGTTTGACATTTATTTTTTAATATAAAGATATCAAAATTTTAAAATATTCACATTTCAATCTCTCTCACACATAATTATATACTAAGTTCAACACACTTCACAAAATGAAATTAAAACAAAATAATTACTGAAATAATGAATTCTGGCTTTTCTGAAAGGAAAATTAGAAGTCCATGAGATGCCCCTCACATAACCATGTCCAGACAAGAAATGACTCTGCAGCTGTTTCTATGTTCTGTAAAATTAGAGGCAAAAGCTTGTCAAAGCATAGCACAAGAAGAATTGGGGAACTCTTTCTGAGTTGAATGCATTAGCAAATTAACTGTTTCAAAGTTTCAACAAGTTAATTTTTTGATCATGTTCATAGCTTTGTTATAAATCTAAGCAAATATGTATCTCATGAATTTATCATTTTGTTGACTCTTCAGGGTGAGAAAATGAGTTTTACTCTCTTAGCACCAAAAAAGACTGATATCTGCACAATAATTTACACCAGTGGCACATGTATCTCATGAATTTATCATTTTGTTGTCTCTTCAGGGTGAGAAAAAGAGTTTTACTCTCTCAGCACCAAAAAAGACTGATATCTGCACAATAATGTACACCAGTGGCACAACCGGAGAACCCAAAGGTGTACTGATAACAAATGAGAACATTGTCACTCTCGTTACTGGAATTAATCATTTACTTCAATGTCAAGATGAAGAGGTTGCCCCTTAATTCACATGGCTTATGTTTATAGTTATTGTATCTTTATAGTTTGAAGCTTCATATGCTTTAACATATCTTTGAGATATTGAGAATCGCTAATGGCTTCAGACAGTGTCTAACAAGAATCGTCCTCATATTCATATTTTTGTTTTGATTCTAACAATTTTTATAGTTTCGTACAATAATGTTGTGCAACCCCTTGCAGCTTTCTGAGAAGGATGTTTATATCTCATATCTTCCTCTAGCACATATTTTTGATCGGGTTCTTGAAGAATATTTCATATCAAAGAGTGCTTCAATAGGTTTCTACCGAGGGGTACACTCATAATGTTATATCATTTGATTCTCTACTCTCTCATCATTTTTAACTAAAATACCCAACTCTTTTTGTGTTTTTAACTGTACAGTGCTTATGGTTGTTTATCTGTTCAGGATGCCAAGCTTTTGGTTGAGGATATTGCAGAGTTGAAGCCAACTGTTTTCTGTGGTGTTCCACGTGTCTTTGATCGCATATATTCAGGTCCCATATGCATAATAAACAAAACAAATTTGCATCCAGATGCATGCATTCTTACTTTTAATGGTGTTTTTGAACCATCTACACATATTTACTTTATCATCTTGGTGTCACTTGGTTGCCAGGGTTAAACCAGAAGATATCTACTGGAGGTTTTTTGAGCAGAAAGGTGTTTGAGCTTGCATATAAATAGTAAGATTTGAAACTATCGCAATCCCCGTGGACAGTGGATTATAATGTTAAATGACTAATTTGAGTATATCACATAACAAGGCATTCTCTGATTAGAATGAAGACTATTTTCCTGGCAGTTGAAAATTATATCCACTTTGAGTTCTAGACTGCTGGGTTTCCAGATTTATAATCAATGCTTGTTTGAAATAAAATTGACAGCAAGCTCAATAACATGCGGAAGGGATGGAAACATGAGAAAGCTGCTACAATTGCTGATAAAATTGTTTTTAGCAAGGTTAGTTGGTGAAAGGGTCTTTAACTTTTAGTGATATTGTTACAATTGCATTCATGATATGCAGAAAGAGGTTCATTTAATTTTTGGTTTTGTAGTATTATAAAGATTTGGATGGTCATGCTTTTCACAATTCTAGGTAAAACAAGCTCTCGGAGGACGTGTCCGTGTAATCCTATCAGGAGCAGCACCACTTGCAAGACATGTTGAAGAATTTTTACGTGTAGTTGCCTGTTGCCATGTAGTTCAGGGCTATGGTATGTGTTCTTCTCATAACTCTAAAATATCTCTTAACATGTTTGCTTCACCTTACACTGCAGCATACTCATATTTGCAATTATATATAATATTATAACTACTGATAGATATTTCTGTCAAGCTGAAAAGTGGGAAACTTTAGGAACACATATATGATAGACTACTTCAAAGCTAATCAAGAACTGAATTTCAACTTCTCAAACTCTTTACGGTAAATTTTGTGAATTATATTCAAAGGAGTCTATTTGTTCTCATTATACTACTTGGCATGTGAACATTTTTCCCAATAATGAAGTGAAGAGAAACAATTTTTAGGAATTATCTTCTCTTTGTTTGTAGCGAGTATTTATGAAAACATTCCTTTGAAAATATCTAAAATTATAATGAATATGGTACATTCATTTTTTGTTTCATTTTCTTTCGTAAATTGTGGGACAGGGCCCATGCACTTTGTATTATATATGAGAATTTACAAAAACTATAGCTGCTGTGTCACAGACTCTGTATGGAAGAAATCCCAAAAGGCCTGATATGGCATTGCAATTACTTATGACTTGTAAATATCGATTCAGAGCAGAGACATATGATATAAGGTCACCATTGAAAGTTATAAGTTTTGTGATGATTTTCATATGATGGAATTGG
The DNA here is from genome assembly GCF_030272615.1 of Cryptomeria japonica. Lineage (NCBI taxonomy): Eukaryota > Viridiplantae > Streptophyta > Pinopsida > Cupressales > Cupressaceae > Cryptomeria > Cryptomeria japonica. The sequence continues at coordinate 753,393,667 of NC_081411.1, read as the reverse complement.
GCAACAAAGACATGATATTAGGCATACAATGGATGGAATCTATTGGCAAGTTCACACAAGATTTCAAGGCCATGACCCAAATTTAAGGTTAATTGTGAGAGGATCATTTTGAAGAGACTGCTTGATGAAATTCCTCAAGAGAAGTCATCTATCTAAAGCAAGACATGGGCTTCTTAAGAATTGTGAGAAGAACATACGACATCATCACCAAAAGCTAGTAGGCAACCACCTTGAAAGAACTAATCAACAACAAGCAAAGGACGACTCCATTTTTTTTGACTCCTTTCAAGCACATCAAAAGACTCAAGGAGGGTATACAAGAATTCTTCAAAGGATTGTTAAGGCAGAGTCATAAAAGTTCCATACCCAATGAGATAAGGAAGAAAGATGGAAAAGTTCATAAAAGTTCATCATTTTAACATGCTTGTGGACAAGCATCTCCAAGAAAGGGAGACTGTGAGGTCCCCATCTTTGTCCTAATAATGCAACAGCAATAAATCACATATGAGGTCAAGGAGTGGCAGACCTTGAACACCTCAAGATAGTTAGTGGCTAATTGTTTATAGCAAGAGTTTCAATAGATAGTTAGGTTAATAAGCATCAAGTGTATCAGGGAAAATTGTTAAGTCTTATCAATAAGATGATTTTCCTATGTAGCATCCTGGAGCACATCAGAAAATGCAATATGAGAATGAATCAAGATAACATATACCAGTTATCTCCATCACACACAAATAGTGTTCATATCATTGCAACAATCATCATATGATGAGGACAGAGATAGCAATCATCATGATAACGTGAAGATGGTATGAATATCATAGCAAAGACATATGAAACACTCATTAACCTTATCACTGTGAAGAGAAGATAGCAGAGGGCTTGATTGAGAACCATTTACCATTGGCATCATCATAAAATATCAAACAGCATAATAATCAGATAAACATCGATTAATAGACTTGGTATCGACAAATGAACAGCCGGCCAGCAATCAGCATATTGAATCAGTAAGATATCAAGTATCCTTAGATCACCAAGGCACAAGATGATCAAGATGATCGAACATGTCTATAAGCTAAAACAAATCGATATTTAGAAGAAGTTGACTAATCGAATGATTAATCATAAATAAGACAACGATTTGGAATAGTTAAATGTTAAATGCTGATTGTGATAAACAAATTGATTTCTATGAAAAGATGCGAAGGGAGAGGCACAATTAAGAGGAGTCATGATTATTAGGAGATAATCATTTCCCATCGAACATAATGAAGATCGTTCTCATTCTATCAAGACAGCAAATTAGCTTATTTTCTTATTTCTTATCCATATTGGACGCTCAAGTTGAGCATTGTCATTGTCAGAAATCAGTTGCATAAGGAACAAGATAGAAATGAGAGAGAGCACCACATTGTTGCAGGCTTCTGCAGTTATATCAGAATTAGCACCATTACTTATTGTCACAAGAACATAACTTCAGATCAGGGACAGCAATGTATCACTGTGAATGATATGAGCATACCCATATGCATATTCATAAAGGCATATAAGAGACAGCAGACCTTCATATTGATATTGGGAGACATTTGCATGAATTTAAGGAACCAAATCAGACAAAGCATCAACAAGACATTGCAGATTCATATCGACATGCTGGTAGGAGATTTACATCAGTAAATCTAGCGAGACCATAAAGATTTCTTTGCATACTTATCAAACTTTCATACCTAAAATTGTCCTGTCTAATTAAATAAATATTTTTATTTATTTAATTATTTTATCCTAAGTCTTCTATTAATTAAATAAATTCTTTATTTATTTAATTAATTCATTTATCCTTTTCTAGCCTTTTTCCTCATTTAAATAAATACATTTATTTATTTAAATTGTCTTTTTCCTAAATATTTTATTTATTTAATTATCACATTTCTTCTATTAATTAAATAAATATTTATTTATTTAATTAAGTCATTAGCCTTTTTTACCCATGACACATGTCATTCATCTCTTAATTCCTACACTACCTACCCTCTCATTATTTTATTATTTCTCCTACCTACCCTCTAATCCCAGCTGACCATTTATCTTTACACCTCTTAATCTTATCCCTTCTTTTATTTAAAGTGTCTTCTATATAAGGAGATGCTTCTTCCATTATCAACCCTAAGCATCCTATTCAGCTAATGAGCATTCTAATCAATCTTATGCGATCAAGCTATCAACCACATTTCCGTTCTTAGTTGAGCTCTTGTGCACACATAAAATCTGAGAGCAAACATATCAAACAAGATCAATGGAGATAGGAAGAATGGAGATTCAAATCCAAGTGGACATGTGATGATATAATCTTTTTGATTTTGTTGATTTGCATTGTTTTCGGTAATCTTCATATGTTATGGTGGATCTTTGTTGTTGTTAGGCTAGGGTTTTGTGGTTGAATTCATTTAGTCTTTCAATATTGTTGTTTCCATTATTCACTTTTCACCATACACACTTATCAAACTTTCATATCTGAAATAGCAAGTTAATCTTATCATTATTGTATTAAGTAAACCAAATCATCTTGCAGAAACATTAGAACCATATCAGAGATAGCAGCCAATTTAGTTTTCATATATATTTAATAATATTAGCATATAAGTAATATCCATTATAGTCCACAATAAGAATCATTTGCAAAGTGATATCAACTTCCATTATTATTACCATAAGCACTATTTAAGATTATTGAGGAAATAAGTCTCTTGCAATTGATTCTTATTAGTTTTGAGGAAATAAATCTCTTGCAATTGATCATTGATAGATAATTGTCCCAATTTACTAAGTTTGACCATAAGTGGACATTACATGTTCCTCTTCAACTCGATGTGCTAGCTAGCTCCCACTTTTGAACTTCTCTTGCTCCGTGCAGTTTCTAGACCGAGATATTGCCAATTAAAAATCCCCCCTTAATGAAGCACAACTCCTTTTACAATGCAATGGTGAAAGAAAGCAGTCATAACCTGATGCATCGTATCTAGTTATAAATTCATTTCACTCCATTGCCAGAAATTCAGGAAATCGATCACTTAACTCATCCATTTGCAATGTGATGGGAATAGGTCTTGCAAATGGTGATGTTAAAATAAAACAAGGCTTGATAATAGTATTAATTATATATAATAGTGGTAATATTACTTATTCTTTGATGCTATTGTCTTAAGGAGTAGATGCGGTGGTTGCATTATTCTCTTTCAAAGTTTACAATTAATAATAACAAAACTTTGGTATATATATTACTCGGTTCACACCACTATTAACATTAACACATATATTTCATATACAAATACTTATACTGTATATATATATATATATATATATATATATATAGCTCCCATTTCATTAAACAGAGAACAAAAAACAGTACATATAGTTTAGTAGAGAGTGAAAGCTAGGACCTTGATGGCCTCAATGACTTCTAGGGATCACTCAAATTGCTCAGATGTAAACAACTCATTGTGGACACTAATCATGTATTCATATGTTTCCATATTGTTCCTCCCAAGACACTCCCTCATAACAGCGATCACTTCGTTTCGGATTGCATCCTCGATGCTGAAAGCATCCGCCACCAACCCTTTGGAGGGATTCCTTTTCAGCCTCCCTAGTGCTTATTATATATGATCCATAGACAACAACTACCCTTTCCAACTAGATCAGGGTTTGATGTGTAAACTCAACTCTACGGTCAACTGACACAATCAAGCAAAACAAGGAGCACATCCTACTAGAGTTGATCAAGGTTGGCTTATCTCAACAAGAGTAGTACTTGGCTCAAATGGTAACTGGATCATTTTCTTTTGTCTATAACCCTCTCCCCAATGATGCTCTCCCTCTTCTTCTGGAAGGGTGGTGAAGTCTCTTGCATCCACTTGCATTCACAAATGCAGTTAGCCCAATCATAAACCATGTGTCATAACATTGATCAAAACATTAATTACACTTGATTGTTTGAAACGTATACTCATACATTCCAGTTTTTATATATATATATATATATATATCTTCCCATTTATTCATCTCAACATCTTTGTGCAAGAAAGGAAAATATCAACTGTATCATGGGAGGGGTGTAACAACGTCCTTATTGGATATTTCATCATCGTATCCAAAATAATGTGTATGTATCAGATATTTCTATTTGCATATGTTAACCAAGGTGGAAAATCTCATATATACATCACAACCTACTGATGTTTGTCCAGTTTATAGTGTAAAAAGTGCATGATTCTATTGGTTGCTAGCTTGTTAATATTTTTTCATTTTTGGATTGTCTAATTTGAATAATAATTTTCAGCAATGTCTATTTATTTCTTAGCCCTGATTTGTTTTACTGTTATACTGCAGGCTTGACAGAAACTTGTGCCGGAAGTTTTGTTTCAATTCCAAATGTCATGTCAATGATGGGTACAGTTGGTCCACCTGCACCAAATGTTGAGGCCTGCCTTGAGTCTGTCCCGGATATGGGATATGATGCACTTTCACAAGTGCCACGTGGAGAGGTCTGCATACGAGGCAAAACCTTGTTTTCTGGTTATTACAAGCGTGACGACCTTACAAATGAGGTTTTGGTCGATGGGTGGTTTCATACAGGTAAATGTTTTTTCTTGGGGTCTTTAGTTTTCTCTAGTTATCAAGTTTGTGATACAAATTGCAAAAGATTACTTGGATATGGTTGATGTAATTTTTTTGTTTCATGAAGTGTTGAATATCACAATATATAGATATAAAGTTTTGTTCAAAGCGAAAAATGACCATTTGATGTACCAGGTGATGTTGGGGAGTGGCAGCCAGATGGAGCACTGAAAATCATTGACAGAAAGAAAAATATATTTAAGCTTTCACAAGGAGAATATATTGCAGTGGAAAATCTTGAGAATGTTTATGGACTGTGCTCTCTTATTGATTCGGTATGTAAGTTTACATCACAATTTTTTTTGAAATAATCTGGTTAAAGATTGCATTTGGTTACTTGTAGTTGCAAGAGTTCCATCCGCCAGACATTTTTTGGTATCAGAATTCATAATTAGTTACAAATGACTTTCAGTTTTTGGCTTCTAGACTGTTAGACACAATGTACCACTGAGAGGGGGGTCAATCAGTGGTTCGCAAACTTTTCCCTTTATCTATCCTATGTGTGTATACCAGTTATCAGATCTAACAGAAAGTAGACTTATCGGTTTGATGGGAGACTATCACAAATGCACTCACACATAAAGGGGACATCACATAACACCACCATATATGAGGAAAACCCAAGATGGGAAAAACCTCGGTGAGAAATGCTCATGGAGTTTACTGCTCCAATCCAACCTCACAATGAAACTCTGATTACAATGTTTAGGCCACCACCCCAAGGAGCACCAACCTCTGATTTAGGGCACCAACCCAAGGAGCACCAACCCCTGCATCGAGCTCCAACTCAGTGATTACAAAATCATATTTTGATACCAAAGTTATCTTCTTGTTACAAAATAATTTTGTAACTCTCAAGTATGTCTCTCCACCGGTTCTCCTCTCTATAGATCTCTGCCGGTTCTCTATTTACCTTTTCTCTGCAGCAACCTTATCTCCTGCTGCAACCCATTCTCTGCTGCACCTCACTCTCTGCTGCACCTTTGCCGATTCAGCCTCTTTTCCTTCTCTGCCGGTTCTGCTCTCTGTCGGTTCTCTCTTCTCTCAGCTACACTGTTGCTCTCCACCGATACTACACTCTACCGGTTCTTTGCTTGCCTTCTCTACAATCTTCTGCAACTCTTCACTACCGGTTCGTCACTACCAGTTTACTCCTCTGTCAAACTCAATGGTTGACTGCCGGTTGCCTCACTGTTGCCGGTTGAATTCTTCAACCCTGACCTCTCTCACACTCAGTCTCTTCTTCTTCTTCTTCTTCTTGAGCACTTGATTGATTTCACTTCTTCAGCAGCAACACTCTCTTATTCAGTGGAAATCTTCATCGATTTTGGCTTGCATATTTATAAACCGGTTTTCCTGCCAAAAACCAATTCAAAATTTGGGCGGTTAGGGTTTCCTCATTGACCTCGAGGCAAACCAAATCCAATCAGATCTCACGAACTTTAAGTAGTTGATGTTACTCCAATTGAACTAGGCTGGTTCACTTCCATAAAGAAAGGAGGATGTCACTAAAAGAGGAAATGAACTCCATTTGCCAAAAGGAGAGGAAGAATTTTTACTGCACAAGTAAAATTCAAACAGTATTGTTTTTTTAAATGAAACAAACTGGGCTTATTATTATAGGTCCCTAGCCAAAAACCCAAACAGCTCCAAACTGAATATATCAATGTTTTGTTCACATGTATACCAAAGAAAACTGCTAATTTCCTAAACTATCCAACAATCACAAAGATTTCTAAATAAAAGTAAAGCTTACAGATAAAATCTCTGCAATGATAGTATACAAAAAACATCACTGATGGGTGAGGTATGCCCATACACACCAAACAATCAACTCAAAACTAGAATTGACTTGACTGAAAATACTGAATATCCATGCCACCTTTGAAATACAAGGAGGCTGAAACCATCAATAGGTGTATTCATTGACAAATAAACAATAGACCACCCAGCACCTTGATCTCAAAAAACATAATAGCATCACCATGGACGTGACACCATAGAAGAATATGTTGTTCTTCACCTACAATCTGTGATGATGAAGATGGGACCTTATCTAGAAAATTTTCTTATAATGCACTCACTGTTCAGGTCATTTAGGAACAAGTCATTTGTAAGAGCTTTTTCTTTAAAAATTCTCTTGTTGCTCTTTTGCAGTAAGCCATGTTATCTATAATGTACTTATCCACAATACTTTCAATTGTTTCTTTTTGGAGAGCAATAAGAGCAGTTCACATGAGTGGATATGTTATCGAGGAATACCAATGAAATTCACATTTTGTCAAAGAACCATACCATAATATCTTATGCAAATTTACAATGAAGTAGAGTATGATTTGAAGTTTCATTGCCCTTAATACATAAAACACACATATTATAATATATTTAAAAAATTATTATATTATAATATAAATTATTGTTTTTAATAATAATAATATTTTTTTAATAGTATTGGTATTTAATTTTTAAAATTATATAGGTTAAAAATTAAGTTTTTAATAAATATAAATATCATTATATATAAATTATGAATTGATTTTTCACCTTTTTAATATGTTTCATTTTATTTTTAACTTTTTAAGTTTGGTTTTACTTCTAAGTTTTAATGTAAAAGTTAAAATTTTAGTTTTAACAATTGTAATATTTTTAATATTTTATTGAAAGTTCAATTTTAATTTTCTAAATTAAATTTATTTAATAGTTTGACTATATTTACCTTCTATTTAGAAACAATTTTGATTTGTAAATATTGAGTTTCTCTTTCAATTAATGTTAATATTGCTAGTAGTTTATTAATTGTTTTTTAATATATATTTTATTAATATTTCCCTCTATCTCTTCTACTCTCTTTTTGTTTCCATCTTTCCCTCTATCTCTTCTACTCTCTTTTTGTCTCCCTCATTCTATCTCTATTTGTCCCTCTCCCTCTCTTCTTTCATTTCTCTCTCTATATATTTCTCTCACCCTCCTATCATTACTAAGATATACATCTCTCTATCTCTCCTTTCTATCCATATCTCTCCCTCTTTCTGTCCCTATCTCTTCCTCTCTCTCCCCCTCCCTATGACTCCCTCTTTCTATATATCTCTACTCCTCTCTCTACTCTCAATATATCTACCCCCTCGCTATCTGTTTATATATATCCATCTTGTTCTCTCTCTCTCTCTCTCTCTCACACACACACACACACACACACTCCATGTTTCTCTCTTCCTATCTCTATCTCTAGCTATCTTCCCATCTCTCCCTCTCCCTCTCTATTTATATCTCATAATATCTCTCTCTCTCTCCTTCCATCTCTCCTACTCTTTCATTCTCCCTCATTCTATCTCTATTTCTCCCTCTCCCTCTCTTCTTTCATTTCTCCCTCTATATATATTTATCTCTCTCACCCTTCTATCTTTCCTAAGATATACATCTCTCTATCTCTCCTTTATATCCATACATCTCCCTCTCTCCCTACCACCCCCTCTTTCTGTATCGCTCCACTCCTCTCTCTCTCTCTCTATTTATTTCACTCTCTCTATCTGTTTATACATATCCATCTCTCTCTCTCTCTCTCTCACACACACACACACACACACACACACACACACACACACACAATGTTTCTCACTCCTTATCTCTATCTCTATTTCTATCTTCCCCTTCTCTATCTCCCTCTCTATACCTCTCTCCATTACTTGTCTCTGTTACTTGCTTTCTCTCTCACTCTTGTCCCCTATATATTTATCTCCTTATCTGTCCCTCCCTCTCTCTATCTATATCTCATTATCTCTCTCTCATTCACTCTATATCTCTATACCTCTATCTCTTTATTTTCCGTGGTGTGTATATCATCGTGAATCCTCTTCGGATATATAATTCTGCATTACAAATTGCTAGCTAATATTACTCAAATCTTGTGCAAGTAGCTCATTCTGCTGAAACATAGGCCCAAAGACATCTTTCTTCAGGCATTGACCAAAGACTACTAGTACCATAGGCACATTCTGTCACCAGAGTTTCAAATTTCCCTTAAAAAATGTGAATAAATGTACTGGCACAAGCCATAATTGAGTAGAAAATCATTGAGTACGAAATGATCTGATAGCACAGCAATAAAAGCATTGCCCATGCATTTAATTGTCCCTGTAGATTTACGTAGATGAGGGGGAAGAACAACCAGGATATTGAAAGACAGAATTAACATGTTCTTGCCAGGGAAGATTTTGAGGAATGCGTCCTTCTAAAAGTTACCAATAGAAGGGGAATCTTTTTAGGTTGAAAAATAAGAATTAGATGTTCTGTAGGAAAATGGTGAGAAGGATAAGATTTTACTATTTATACATGTATTTTGATAAATTTAAAAATCATTATTTGTGAGAAAAACCACGAATAGTTTTTTCAAGAATTTGTTAATTAGAAATCTAATTTTTAAAAATATTGTGCATAATTAGCCAATTGGAAAAAAATTGTTCGTGTGATTGTACCTCCGAGAGTCATTAAATATCACAATGTATTTTTGTCTCCATACTATTTTGGCATGTAGATACATTTCTTTTTATCCTATTTTTTCCATTATTATGTGAAGAGCATAGTGAAGAGGATAGGTACCCTATTCTCTCATTTATTTCATCCTATAGCACTCCAGTATATGGATATATCTATTGTATACTGGATTTTCAGATTTTCATTTAGATATATACTATAAGAGGATATTGATTTTGGCACATGCACATGATCTGCAATCTTGACACAGATATGGGTTTATGGGAATAGTTTCGAGTCTTATCTTGTTGCTATTGTTACACCCAATCAACAAGCACTTGAGAATTGGGCTACAGCTAATGGAGAGACTGGAGATTTTGCTGCATTGTGCCAAAATCCCAAGGCAAAGGCACACATTTTGGAAGAACTGAATGCAGTAGCTAAAAACAGCAAGGTATATTCATGTGATTGCATTCTTTTTTATTTTAGGATGTGGTCATGAGAGTTCCTTTAATATGTCTTCCCTTGTCGAGTATTGCATAAAGTCATAATCATGGAACATTCCTTGAATTCATCATATTGGTTCTTATACGGTACTTTCGCATTCCACATAGCTACTTGTATGAAATATGACAATTGTGAATGTTGTTTTGCAAACTCAGCTGAAAGGATTTGAGTTTTTGAAAGCTATACACCTTGATCCTCTGCCATTTGATATGGAAAGAGATTTGCTTACTCCAACATTTAAAAAGAAGCGGCCACAACTACTGAAATATTATAAGGTAGGTTCATGCACTTTGTATATCTCCATGATTTTTATGTTGCTATTTTTTTTTTTTGTACGGAAGCATTTTTTGTATTGATGTGGTAGAAAAATACGCATTGAGTCATTTCATTTTCTAGATTCCTTGCTAAGGTATAAGGGATAGACCTGGAAAGATGATCTTTGTTTTATCCCCCTTTTTTTATCCCCCAGCTTAATGCGAACAATTTATTTCCAGTAAACTTTTGTGTTATACTGAACATAAGACCATATGGTAAAGTCTGTGTATGGGTTTATAAGTTGAGTAAAAGCAATTTTCCAGTGTAAAGTTTATATTATGCAGGTTGTTATACAGTTTTACCGTAGATTGCTAACAAATTCAGTTCTACTATTTGCTTTCCCCAGGAAATTATTGATGATCTATACAAAAGCCTTAAGTAAGCTCCAGAGGAACAAATGTGAGGGATTGGAATGCATCCTGAAATTGCTGCCCGTAAGGATTGGATAGATGTATTCTTTAGTCTACTGTGCTTGGAAATGTTATTTTCATATTGCTGAATCAAAGGTGGGTATATATGCTGATTAAGAAAAAAGACTAAGCTACTCTTTTAGATCTGCCAGTCTGCCAGATATGGCTCTGTAGCAACTTCATCACTTCGTTCCTTCTCAAGCATTTCTCCCACTGGCTTTGTAAATGTTTATTATTTTCATGGAAAAGTGAAAACTATCCCTTCTACTTTCATAATGATGATATATAGAGTTGTAGATTGCCCATGATTTGTATATTTTATCCATGTGACAGAAATAGCAATGAAATATTGTATTGAGATGTGCTATTACAGATAATTCTACTAATAATGATTCATACAATGTGGTCACAGTTTATGCTAAACGCCAACTACATTTCTGTAAAGATACACTTTCTTTTCATAAAATGCATGTACGTAATTATTAAGTTTTGGTTTGTTTGGACTGAGATTCACTGGAGTTTTATAAAAACTAAATAGTGTGGCAGCTACGAGAGGTGTCTTAGATGAGTTGAATATCTCAGTGGATGCAAGCTGCTCTGCGATCTTATTTGAAATATATGACTATCAGAAACAATTTTAAAGACTGCTCTTCTGAAAATATATTTGGGAAGATGTTGCGTGGACATTTATATATATAAATCAATCTTTCCCAAGAACATTTGAAGTATGGTGATACTTATGACTAGGAATAGTACATGTAGGTGCCACGGGTGCCTCGATAGGAACGAATAAAGTGGCTAATGTTAGTATTTAGTATGTTGTTATATTTGCAAGTACACATATTGTCGTAATTTCCAACTTAACTTATGCCATAGCCATTTTGTCAATGCCATGATAATTATCTTGTAAATTAAGAGTATAAAACCTGCCCTTGTGAACTGCAGAAGATATCCCTGCTTTCCTGAGCATTCTCATTATTGCAATGTTCATCTTATTTCCCCGTGCCTTTGTTTTGGTGTATACAGTCTTGGCAAACCGAGTTTGTCCACATCGAACAATTCTTGACTAGTGCCAATGCTGGTTCTATTTCCTTTATTTTCTTATTACGCTGTCCACTAGGTAAATCTGAAGATTCTGAACTACATGGATCTTTGTTTTGGTCTCTATTACTGTTATGGTCTAATCCTATGCTTAGCAGATACAATTTGGATTCTTGTGCCGACTATGGGACTTGATCGGGAAGAAGGCAGTTCTAGCAGACTAAGATTTGGGAATTTTTTATTCTTCCGGATTTTATTAATCAGGAGGGACTATAGAACACCTACGTTCAGAAACAGTTTTTAATGCGTGCATTATTTCATTTCAACATAATTTTTTTAACTCAAAATTAGAAACAATCAATGAATATATTTCATGATCGTAGAAGATTTTATCTGCTGTAGGATTGTGTTTAACTTTATATGAACTTCTACCTAAGCACGATGACAATACAGCGTCCTACGCTCAACATGTTTCAGATAGGCCATGCAAGAGTTTCAACATACATCTTAAGCCAAAAATAACCAAGAAAGGGTATGCCAAAAATGGGAACCTTACAAGAAAATAGGAGGCACTGAGAATATCAAATGTATACATTGACTGCTTTTTTATTAAAAAGTAACCGAAGTAAAAATGAAGTTTTGTGAGATCTTTGTTGACGTACCCGTATATTATTCTATAGATTTGCAAAGTCTGGCAAGTAAAATGATAATTCGAATTGTACCTGGAATAGCCTCATAGATTGTCATTATTTGCCACAATCCGAACGCTGAACTTGTTTAATGTATACATTCACAGATATGAGTATCTTCAATATCATCATTCGTTTTCCCCAACTTCAAGGCAATTAACTATTTTATATTCAATGCCAAATTTTATTGGTTATGTTTCGAGGGTCGCTACCTTAGGTGGAAAGCATAATAAATTTTATTGGTTATGTTTCGAGGGTCGTTTTCCCCAAATTTAAGGCAATTAACTATTTTATATTCAATGCTAAATTTTATTGGTTATGTTTCGAGGGTCGCTACATTGGGTAGGAAGCATAATAAATTGGCCGCTAATTTACCTGCATTATTAGGAATTGGTTGATTTAATGTTTGAAAATAATTTTGAACGTATTGGTTAGTATTGAGAATTATACTTAGATTGGAAGGTTAAAGGTCACACGTGACGCCTCATTTCTTCCAGGAAAGAGAGTTGGGAAGTTACGCGCCACATATATTTGTTGATATTAATGAAACAAGCATGAATGCTTGGTTTGTCGGTTGATCTTTTGTTCATCTTTTGTCTCTCTTTTGTCAATATGCAACCACCGGATCGAAAAGTGTGTGGTGCATCGTGGTTGCTCATAGCAAATTATGGGGTTTATCACATGTTTTGATGGAAATTCATGAGCTATGAAGTCGACATGAGAGCAATTTTTTTTTTTTATTATCGGAGTAAGAGATAAAAACATAATGCAAACAACAGTAGCAGAAATAGAAACAACAGCAGCAATATATACTGCTGTAGCAGCAAACCAGAAGCAACAGCAATATACAACTTCGTACAGAAATAAAGCTACAGCAGCAAAAATATAAACTGCTGTAGCATCACAACTCAAGAAACTACAACCTCAATACATAAAATGAGACATTCTCCTCAGAACAGAGAGTACAGTAGTGCTAAAATCAATTACAATATTATGACTTCTGTCACTGTATTCATCTTGTTGCTGATCACCGACATATTGCTCACTGTTTCGTTCACTTTCAGCTCGCAGAGATTCTTGGTATGTGCTATAAAAGCTGTAGTCTCTCCAATTGATTGATAAATAGGAATTGGATAGATTAATAGCTGAGGAATAGAGGCTACAAAAATAATAACAAGAGGCTCTGAGTTTGAGTTGTCACATATCTGCATCTGAGTTGCTACATATCTGCACCTCTGGTCTCTCTGCACGAACTGTCAAAACACTCCCAAGATAAGAGCTGCCTGGAGATCCATTGCATAGGACATAGAGCTTGTTGATTCCATTGTATATCATCTCCACCTACCAGTCTGGAAATTAGCTAATTGGAAGAGTAGTGTAATCATTATTTCTGCGGTCAGCCCCTGTTTGTCTGGCCTCAAAAGTGTTGAACTGAATTTGTATCTCCCCCAGTGTGGCATGCAAATCAGGAATAGATTGGAGAGAAGATTGCAAAATAGACTCGGGGGAAAGGTACAAATGATCAGGGCTTCCAATTGAATGGTATAGAATGTGTGGGAGAACGCAGCGAGACAGCAAATTTTCCAAATGTTTTTTATATAATGTGCTTTAAGGTTTGTGATATGATATTTAGGTGTGAGGCTAGCCCGAGCAGCACAGCTTTCCAAGATGAAAGCGGAGAAAACAGGACAGGGACTTTGGCAAAAAGGTAATCCCACAATCATTGAGCATGGGGGCAAAACCAAAAAACATGCGTGATAGTCTCTTTTTAAGCACAGAAAGGACAGGACCTGATTCTGATCCTATTCCCGACATGTCGATTGTTCTAACCACGGAGCCTCCAGCTGTTAACACGAATCTCAAAGGTTGGAAAAATGTGTTGGTTGGAAATGCTGAGACTGTGGAACCCAACATTGTCCCCGTCTACTCGCAAACCGAGGAGGGAACGTCTTTAGAGCTTCCTGACGTCGTTTTGGACCACATTTTACAGGACATGGCCAATACTCTGGTGGGAAAGTTCTTCTCCTTGCGCCCCATGGTGGAGATGGTCAGAAAATGGGTCAAGGACAAATGGAAACTGAAAGGGAGTGTTTCTGTTAGTGCCATGCCTGGCGCCCTCTTCCTCTTCAAATTCCTTGCTGAGGAGGATGCCGCCCTTGTCCTCTCTAGATGTTGGTGTTATGGTCGAAACAACCTTTCCCTCTGTCGTTGGAAGGTTGGCTTTGACCCTGTGGTTGACTTGCAGAAAACTGCTCAGGTATGGGTTCGACTCCCGGAGCTTCCCCTTGAATACTGGGATAAGTCCATCTTTAAATGGATTGGGAACTCCTTTGGTCATTTTGTAGGTGTTGATGATATCACCAGAACCAAATCGCACCTGGTCTATGCTCGTTTTTGTGTTCAAGCTACTTGTGAGCATGAATCTCCCCAACTTCATAACCCTCAAATCCAGGCTTGGTAGCTGGACTCAAGCCCCGGTTTATGAAAATGCCACCCTCTTCTGCCAAAAATGCCGCAAATCTGGGCATGTTAGTTCCCAATGCAAGGTTGTGGCCCCCCCGTCCCTCAAGCTTAAGGGCCTGGCCCTGGTGGAAGATTTTGTGCCAAATTCTCCTATTATTCATCAAGACCTAGTTGTGGGGCCTGTTGTGACTCCTACTCGTGGCCTGGACCTACCTCCCTTAGCAGTCGAGGACCCAGTTATGGAAGAATACCCCTTTGCTGAGAGTATCAACAACCTTCTCAAATCTCTTGCAAAGATTGTGGAGGAAGCCTCTAATTCGGCCCGGAAGGAACAATGCATCTCCCCGACGATCAGCTCGGTTTCACTAGTTGATCAACTGGAAGATGGTGAGATTGTGAGGGACCCCTCTCTTGCCCCAGAGACAGCTCGCTCCCCGTTGGTGTCTCCCACCTTGAACCAGGGTATCCTCTCACCTGGTGCTCCTAGTGTGTCCTCCAGTGGCTGCATGACTCCTGTTGACGAGGGTTGGATTACTCAAAGACACACGTCCAGGAATGCAAAGCTTGATGTGGGGACGAATCTCAAAGAGGGCCGACCATCGCAGAGACTATCAAGACAAAAGAAAGCAGCAAGGGATGTTGCCAATGGTAGGCAACGGACCTTGGAGATGTCCATAAAAGGTAAGAAATGAAGGTTCTCTCCTAGAACATGAGGGGCCTTAACAACCCCCAAAAGCAATATGCTCTTAAGAAGTGTATTTTTGAAAATAAAATTATGGTCCTTCTCTAAGAAGTTAAGATGTTTATGTCCTCCTTTTCCCTTGTTGCTGGGAAAATTTGGCTTGGTGGCTTGGTCACCATGTGGGACCCCTACCATTTTTTCTGGCAGTCTTCTCTCCTCGGCCAACCGATTGGTCTCTAAACTCTCTTCCCCGATGGACTCTTGCATTGTTGTTAATGTTTATACCCCCAATGTCAGATCTGGTAGATGAAATCTTTGGAACGACATAACTGCTCTAATACAAAATAATGCCAATGCCCACTGGTTGATTGCAGGTGATTTCAACTCTCCTTTGATCCCCTCTGAGAAGTTGGGAGGCCTTCCAGAGTACTCTGACAGCATGACTGATCTTGCCAACTTCATTGGTAGGAACGGGTTGATGGATGTGGACTTACGGGGGCAAAAATTCACTTGGTCCAATCTTAGGAAGGGAAAGGATCTTATTCAGGTAAGACTTGACAGATTTCTCATCTCGAGCAACTGGGGAATTGGTCCCGCCTTGAAGCTCATTGCCCTCTCCAGAACGGTCTCTGACTGCAACCCCCTGCTCCTTTGGAATACCACAAATGCTGCAAGGAAGAATCATCCTTTTCGATATGAAATTATGTGGAACTCTCATCCAGAGTTCAAGGGTTGCATTAAAAGATGGTGGAGCATCAACATACCTGGTACTCCTATGTTCAGGATTGCCCAGAAGCTCGACTTGGTCAAAAGAAACGTCTGGGGCTGGAACAAATACACCTTCGGGGATATCTTCAAGCAAAAAAAGGAGATCAATAGTAAACTGACTGTTATCAAAGAGCGTATTGATCAAGGTGACTCCCTTGAAGCCACCCATATGGAGGAGGCTGCCCTCCGAAGAAAATGGAAGGAAAACTCCCACAAAGAGGAACTCTACTGGAAATAGAAATCTAGGGTTCAATGGCTCAAAGAGGGTGATAAAAATACAACTTTCTTCCATAGATCTGCTATTATCCACAGGCGTAGAAACCACATCTCTTCCCTCATGAACGACAACAATCTGGTGGTCAACGATGTTGATAGTTTGAGTAGACTGACTACAAACTATTTTGCCACTTTATTTAGGGATGATGATGACTCGAGGGCCCTTGCTGGGGAGGATCTTCTCAATTGCCTCCCACCACCCCTCTCGGTGGAAGATAACAACCTTATTTTGGCCCCTGTTTCTGAGGAGGAAGTCAAGTCTGTTGTTTTTGCTATGGCCCCCTTCACAGCCCTGGGTCCTGATGGTTTCCCCTGTTTTTTTCAAGATTTCTGGGATGTGGTGGGCCCTGATGTTGCTCTGGCTACTAGAGATTTTTTCAGATCGGGAAGGCTCCTTAACAAACTCAATCACACCTTCATTGCCCTTGTCCCTAAAACCCAGGAGGCATCTACTCTCAAGGACTTCCACCCTATCAGTCTCTGCAACACTATTTATAAAATCTTCAGCAAAGTTTTTGTTAATAGGCTCAAACCTTTCTTGGATCCTTTGATTAGCCCCTCCCAGAAGGGTTTTGTTCCAGGTAGAAAGATTCTTGATGCGGTCATCTCTACTCATGAGATTATTCACTCCATGGATAAGTGTCATCAGTCGAGGATGGTACTCAAGGTTGACATCTCCAAGGCTTATGACAGGGTCAACTTGAACTTCGTTTTCAAAGTTCTCAAAGCTATGGGGTTTGGAGACAAACTCATCAAACTTATTGGGGAATGCATATCTACTTTCACCTACACTGTGCTGCTAAATGAGAGCCCCCTAGAGAAGTTCAAGGCCTCCAGAGGGTTGTGACAAGAGGATCCTCTATCCCCTTACCTCTTCATCATCCTTGCTGAAGTGTTGGCCTATAACTTGAACTCTATTGTTCGCAGGGGCGCTCTTCTGGGCATCAAACCTGTCTCTACGACACCCCCCAATGTTCTACAACAGTTCGTTGACGACACTATTCTTTTTGGTATCTCCTCTGTTTGGGAAGCTAAGGCTTTGAATCCTTTCTCAACGCCTATGCTCTGGCATCTGGCCAACACATTAACTATGAAAAGAGAAACATTTACTTCTTTCACACTAATGTCCAACTCCAAGATAAAGTCTGCAGAATCCTTGGTTGTCAAAGGGCCTCCCTCCTTGGCACCTACCTAGGCCTCCCCTTGACTGTTAAAGATGTCTCTAATTCCTTCTAGATCTCTCTCCTTGAAAGAATGTAGAAGAAGTTGGCTGGTTGGAAAGGTAGATTCCTGAGTAGTGCTGGGAAATTGCAGTTGCTTTCCTCCTCCCTCCAGGGGATCCCTTTGTACTTTCTCTCCCTATTCAAGATATTTGCGGTTATGGCTGCTAAGCTGGAAAACATTCAAAAGACTTTCCTCTGGACAAGAATGGAAGAAAAGAAGAGGCTCTCCTTGGTGGGTTGGGACAAAGTTTGTCTTCCCAAGGCCATGGGCAGCTTGGGAACCTATAAGATCTCAAGGTTCAACAAGGCCCTTATGACTAAAATTGCCTGGGTTATGGGGACTTTTCCTCTGTTCTGAAAGAGGAGGGCCTTCCCAGGGGTTCCAAATTTTGGAATAACATCTCGAGTTGTAGGGACCCTTTATCTCATGGTTTGAAGTGGCTTATTAGAAATGGTAGGAACATCTCATGGTTTGAAGTGGCTTATTAGAAATGGTAGGAACATTCTCTTCTGGGAAGATTGCTGGTTAGGAGAGAGACCCCTTGCTTCTTCCCCCTCCTTGAGACAGCTACAGGATGCCACCAAAGGCTTCTTTGGTGAAAGGGTCAGCGATTACTTCAACAATTGCACTTGGAGGGCCTTGGAGGATTGTTGCATTGACCATCCCTTCCTCCTCCCTGCTGCTAGAGAGCTCCAGAAGCTTTTGGCCGGTATATTCCTCCCCCTGTTTCCTAGGGAGGACAAATTTATTTTGAAGTGGGACCCCTCTGGAGACTTCTCTGTTAGAACTACCTACACCAGCTTACTTAGAGAACCCGTTTACTCCTCTATCTGGAAAGAGGTCTGGAATCCCCAACTCCTCCCCAAGGTTAATTTATTCTAGTGGACTACTCTCCTCAACAAAATTTTGACCCAAGACAACTTGGTCAAGCAGGGATTCCAATTCCCTAACAAATGCATCCTCTGCAAAAATGATGAAGAAAGTCCTGCCCATCTCTTCCTCCACTGTGCCTTCACTCGAGAGCTATGGGGGATGGTCTACAGTAAGATTAATATCTATTGGGTTATGAACGATAATTTGTTAAATCTGTCTCAGGAGTTTCGGGGCCCCTCTTCCAACCCCCTTATCCACAACCGTGGAAGCAGATCCCCCCCACGTGAGCTGGTGTATCTGGAAGGAAAGGAATGACAGGATATTCAGAGACAAAGAGGCCTCTATGGAAACTGTGTTTGCTCGATTCCTCAAATTGATTCTTGAGAACATCTCTGTTTCTAAAACCCGGATGGCGTCCAAACCCCCCTCTACCTGGGACTGAGAAATTGCTAGATGCTGGAACCTTCCCCCCTCATTCTCTCTTGTTGACTTCTCTAAGAGACTTCTCAGACAAAGCACAGTTTGGTTCCCCCCCACTACGAATTTTAAACTCAATTTTGATGGGGTTGCCAGGGGGACTTGGCTGCTGGTGGAGGGGTTATTAGATCCCATCTGGGGGCCCTTGTTGCTGCTTATGCGGGTAACCTGAATGGGCATTCCTCTAATTAGGTCGAAGCGATGGCCTTAGCCTAGGGAATCCGCATTGCCCTCTCCATGGGAATCAGGATTATGGACATTGAGGGGGACTCCAAGCTTATCATTGATGCTGCCAAAGGGCATAATAAGCTTAATTGGACAATTGAGGGAACCATCAGGGACACCTTGAGGCTCATCTCCGGGCTTGACTCGTTCAGAATTATGCATATCTACAGGGAAGACACCCGTGTGGTGGATGCCATGGCAGCCATTGGCCTAAACCTCTCAGGGTTGAGATGTTGGAGGAGTCACAACTCCCTCCCAGACCATGCTAACTTCCTTCTCTAGGAAGAGAAATCCAAAATCTTCACTAATGATTGAGCGGCTGTCAAGTGCTTCCCTTACCCTCCTCTCTTCCCTTGGGGCAGTCTGGAGGTGGTGGTTTCATAATTCAAATATTGGGGATATCCCTTTGATCCCTTCTGATGTGGTGGTGACTCGTTTGGCCAGGCTGGCGATGACGCACGCGTTGCTGTGTTGGCAATTCACTTGGGCTTGCAAAGTCATGATGAGGTACGATTGGATTGGAAAAGTGTTGGTTGCCACCGGTATTTGCTGGCTCTTAATGCCTTGTAACCAGGAAATCATTTCTAAAAGTGACTTTATTTTTTGCCATGCGCCCAACTTCGTTTCTCATTTATTGATTCCGGGCTCGCACACTTCCCATTATTTCTTCTTGGCTTGCTTCTCGAAGGGTCTCTGCAACTTTCTCTGTGCTAATTTTGTCATGACTAAATAAGCTCTGTTGGTGGAGGACATGGGGGGCGACAGAGTTAGATATGAACTGGATAATCTAGATGATTTTAAAAACGACCCCATTGTTTGCAACTTCTATGTTGAAGGTGGGGTTGCCGATTTTCTGGATTGCCTGAAGGGCCATGATGAACAACTCTCGGTTGCTTTTGCCTCCTCCTGGTCTGGGAGGCGGGTCTCGGTTGGCGGCATTGCCTTTGATGTCTCTGAGGAGACTATTGCCCAAGCTACAAAACCGACCCTTGATGGCTGCCGCTGGAAGCGTACCAGTCATGTTGAAAACAACAAAGGTTTGAAACGGTTCTTCCGTAATCGCGAAGAACCCGTCAAGCTGCAAGGTGGGTCTGCTCGGGAGGAGCTCAAGCACCCGTGGAACATGATCTGCCTCATGATCATGAAGTACTTCACTCTCGAAGGCAGGTATAAGGTATTCTACTACTATCATTTGCCCCTCCTCAATCACTTCCGTAACAATGATTTGCTTTATCTGTCGTTTTATTTATTGCACTCTATAGAGAGCTCTGTTAAAGACACCATAGACCCCAAGCATGGGGATAAGCCACCCTACCTCCTCCACTAGGGCCTCATTTACAGGTTGTATAAATTCCATGAGGCTCTCTGCCCCCCTCGGAATCTTTCGCTCTCTCAGCCCCCCATGCCGACTCCCCAGCAGCTTGCGGCCCTGTCTATGGCTTTCCCTAGATTCTTCCAATATCCCTTGAGGGCTTTGCTACGACCACCATGTCCCTGCCTGCTTATGCCTCGACTGTTTCCTTATCGACAGTCTCCCCTAGTTTAACTCTATCTGCATCTCCCAGTGCTTCCCGCTCCCTGTCCAAGGGCAAAGACAAAACCCCCGCTAAACACAAACGCATTGTCTTTGATGACAATTCTTCCTCTGAGGATGCTGAGAATGACAATCCTTCCCCGAATTTCGAGGTTAAAAGGAGATCCTCCAGACTTGCTTCCAAAAGCTGCAAAAGGAAGACCTCGGTGATTGAGAATCTGGACTTTGAGGAGGACCCCATTGAGGACAAGAAGGAAGAGGGCCCTAATACCACTATGGGGCCCTTGATGGGGATGCTGAGGATGTGAATGCGACTAGGGACCCCATGGTTCCGATCACTGTTGGTGCCGTTGACATGAGTATCTCTGAAATGCAAACCTAGGACCCCATTGATGTTAAGGATACAACCCCTGTGAACACAGGCACTGAGGGTCTTATGGGTGTGGAAATCTTTGATAGCAAAGCCCTGGAATCTGGTAATTTGGACCTGGAATTAAAAATGACTGAACAAGTGATGCATTCTATCCCTCTGATGGGCCTGGTTAATGATAGTGATAACTCCCTTGCTGGTGGTGTGCCCAAAGAGACCGAAGAAACTACGGATGACATGGCTACTAAGAACACCTAGGAGGTCCCTACTCTTCAACAAATGGAAACGCTGAGCACGGATTTGCTGGACATCACACAGAGAATTGAAAACCTCGACCTCGTGCTTGATTTGCAGACTATCAAGGAGGATGTCAACCGACTCAAGAACAAGATGGAGGCTTGGGAAGCCCAAATGGTGGGCCTTAACAAATTCCATGTGCAGGTTTTACATAGCTCCGCGTTCACCTTCTCTTTGCTGATGGAACACTATGTAGACGTTGAGGAGGACAAGCAGGAGACTAGGGACCTCTACAAGTTCCTGTCAAATGAATGGAACAGTGCTATGGATGCCATTGGGGTGCGCAAGGCACCCCAGTAGTTTGATTTTTGTTTTCTGCTATTGTTTCTGATTTCTAAAGACTTGGTTCCTTTTTGTTGATAGTTGTTGTTAATTGTTGTTATAGTGTTGTTTCTGCGCTATGATTTTTAATAGTTTTGCTATGTAAAGGGTCAGTGCCCTTGTTCTCACTGCTTTATTAATAAAAAATAATATTACTTTTCAACATAGATAATCATAAACATAATGTTTGAACATTCAATAAACTTTTAAATTATAATTATAATTAATATAAGAAAAACATTAGAATATCCTTTTCATTTCATGCCAAAAGCGTAAATAAAAATATAGAATATCCTTTTCATTTCATGCCAAAAGTGTAAATAAAATTATATTTATATATTTTTTAAAATATCGAAAAAGTAAAGTTTCAATATGCCAAAAAAGGTGTTAGCTAAATTAAAAGAAAATATAACAAGAACAAAAAGAATGAACAACTACATGAGAAACAACATAGATAATAACTCATTTTCTAAGGATCAAGGTGTTGTGATTTACTCCCATTTTGGTGTTCATGGAAAGGTTTGTCTAGATATTAGCAAGTTTGAAAATCTATTCTTGCAATCCCCACACTAGACTTATAAAATCCATAGGAGGCAATTAAGCCATGTCACAGAGTGTTATGCTCCACAATACAAGGAGACTAAGGGCACACACCTTGCAACAATTCCCCCCTCATCACAAACGAGGGGGTTTGAACCTGTGACTCAAGCTCTGATACCACTTGTTAGAAGTATGGTTGCCATTGCACCAAAAGATCGACCTATTAATGCTTGATACAACTACTAGACTTATAGAATCCACAGGTGTTGGTTAAGCCATGTCACAAACATGAGCATTGTGTTGCACAACACAAGGAGACCAAGGGCACACACCTTGCAACATATGTGTCTAACAATAATCCACCTTATAGTTTCATGGATAAATTATGAAAAAAATTAAAATCAAGAAGAGCATATTTTCAACCCAAATTTGAGGGGAAGAGAGTTGGAAGGTTGAACCAGTTGGAACTTTAATTGAAGTTAGAAATTTTCCACTTTCAAAACATGTGTTTAACATTTTCTTTTTGGTTTGGATAAAATGTGTGTGGTGTTGAAATGCTAAATAAATGGTGAACACTAGCCAACAAGATGGTCAATGTTGGATTAATCTCCATTAAGAAAAGTAATCAACTTTGTAATTGTATATTGTCATGTATAAATTATATTGTAAACTATATTGTATCAACTAGGCTAGAAAATATAGTTAAGATATGTTGGTCTTTGTGTTTTTTTTTCAATAATTAATGACCATCACAATTTATATTAAAGAATATGCAAGTGTCAAAGTTTTTTAAATGGCCAATAGTCCTTTATATGGATTTTCTTGTCTTGGAAATCTAGAATCGAGGTAAAAGATTCATTAGAAGTGATCAAGAAATTCTAATAAACTAGAATATATTGAGAAGATAAGACCATGTTTAAGATAGCTAATCTTCAATAAGAGGAAGTTTGAAACTTCTTGTCATGCATTCCAAACGGTATATTTAGAGGGAAAATCTTTCAACTAAAAGCATTTGGAATTGACTACTTTGTTCTATAGGGTGGATACTTTCTAATGACCTCCTACAATAGCCTAGAAGATTTGATGGCAATGGAGGTTTTTCCAAGGGGCATCTCTTTGAAGAGAAAGCACAATCTATTTAGCAATTAAACATTTACCTTAAATCCATGGATTTGTGTTACCAAGCCCCCAACCTTCTTAGCTGGGTGCATAAAGGCCAAGATATAGTTTCCATACCTTTGTATCATTTTCATAGGGGATATATAACTTTCCAAATTGATTTTTAGTATTTAGAATTAGAAAGTAGCCAACATGAAGATTAAAAGACACGTGACAATAATGATCTTATTGATAATTTACTCCTTATGATAAAAGAAAGACATTTTATGCATTTAACTCTCCAAAGTTCTTTAAATATGTAAAGGAACCATATCCACATTTGATTAATAGTGATACCTGTTGGGTCTCAAATCAACAGATTGGATAAGTTCTAAGGAAATGCCAACTCCTATGATCAAACCCTCCAATTGACTTGGCCAACTTATAGAGTGAACCTATTTGGTTACTAACTCTCTCACTTTAGGCTCTGCAGGACCTAGGCGGGTATACCTACTCACTAGTTGTTCCTTCAACTAATGCCTTTTTATAGCAGATTTAGTGTCTTAATCTGATATCTCCTAGTCTCAGTATGGCATAAATTCCTAGGACGGAGATATAGCAGATGAGTTCAAGATTGTTGTTGTAGAAGCTACTTGATCTTTGTGCTTAGAATTTTATATGTATACACTATTGCCAACTTACTCTATGTTTCCTACTCAACTACTCCTATTATTGTTTGTTCAGTTGTGAATTTTGTAAATTGTAATGAGGGTTATATTTAATGATCAGTGCCTTTTATGTTTTCTGGGCTACAGAGTCAGTTACTTCTTTATGGACTTAATATATGCTGTATGAGACAATGATTAAACCTATCCCTTATAGGTCTGTCAATTGTTATTTCCTTATGAGCTCAGTTAATCACTTGTATTATAAAATTGCTTGTGTGCATTTAACCCAAACCTTATGAGACCACACAAGAAATAATTATCAGGAACGATTACAATCCACAAATAAATCTTTTAATTCAATTAGAAATAACACAGAATGAGTACTTTACTGAAAGAATATAAACAATCTTATCTATTATGATAATATCACACACAAATGCCACAAAGAAGAATACTCTGCAAATTAGGAACAGGAACAAAGATTTGATCTCGTATTGATTCTTCAATCTTCGATTACATTTGATTAGCCCAAAAAGCCGTGTTTCTATCTGGCCGTATGTTTTCATTGTCTTTTCATACAAAAATCCTTCGCTTTATATATGTAAACGAAGGGTCATGACAAGAGACGTGTCCTTTTGTTTATACATTAATCAGGAAGACGATTTGTTAACTAATCTAAACACAAGAAGACTAAACATTCCCATGTGTTCGGTATATTTGTCATCTTTGTAAAGCCTGACAGTGTCAACCAACTTCTTCATTTCAAACTCTTGTATATTGTATCTCGACAGGATGTAATTCGCTAATGTCGTCGGGTCTTCTTTCTTTTGCAGTTCCTGAAATGATTGCTCTTTGATATTTACCAATTCTGTTTTCCACTGATCCAAGGTAATCAATATACCTTCTCTATAAAAAGAGGGCACCCTAGGGGTATTCCCTTTATCCAAAGTTCGTATTTCTTTTTCCAGCATACTCCCAAATTCTTCATGGGGTCCTGCAAAAGTATCAATCTCTGCCTGCTCCTCTGGCGTGACATCAGTGATCCCTTTGACTCTAGATGCAAGCTGCTTATGCTGATCGAAAGCCTTTATAGTTCCAGTATATGTAAACCAATATTTTTCCGCAGCAGGCATCATTGATTTGAACCTGTGATCAATTATGTCATTGACCACCTTATACATCTTTTGCTTCATATCTTCAACCTGCTTGGTAGCCTTTTCTGCTTTGTACTTCCAGTATGAGGCATCTGAAATATCATCCAAGCTTCGACCTGTGGGATATGCAGCATATTCACTTATGGGAGTTCCTGTCTCATGCTGCAGTATCCTTGTTTGTAGCCTCTGGTTTTCATCTTTAGTCTTTTCATATAAACCCTTATAAGTAATATTTTCCCTGACCAAAAACTCTGTCTGATCTACATTTAGCCTGGCTACATCTAAATTCAATTTTGCAGTGACCCTAGGGTCAGTCTTCCCTACTTGATGGACCATAAGATGTCCAAAGGTTTCTTCTGTATCCATAATAATTGGCCTTTTCCCTTTCGGGTACAGTGCCCATTACAAAAGAACCTTTTGATCAGGATCATATCCTGAACTTGTAAACAACTTATCTACCTCTTGGGGTAATACCTGCTAGTTCGGGTCTTGCTTCTTCAGGAATCTGTCAAACATAAGTGCTGAATTCATGTCCCACCCTGAAAAGATAATGACACCAGCCTCTTTTAGCATCTTCCTCCCCTTTTCAGGGGTCATATCCTTCATGAGAGTATCAATCTCATCCTGCAGCCTTTTCATATGCTCTTCTTCTGGTTTCCCAGCCATGATTCTTCTCACATGAGCCCCTTTGTACTGGTATAAGAATGAAAGGAATTCCTTTGAGGAAGTGAACCCTTCTTCTGCAACAAAATCTTCATGCTCTGTCATTCTGATATCAACCACTGCCCTGATATTGAATTCACCAGTTTCCATATCCACTTCTACCTCAAAGCCAGGGGGATAGTCTTCTCTAGGGGAGTCAGCAGGGATGCTACTAGCAGTTGATTTTGGTGAAATGTGAGCCAATGGCTCACTGTCTCTCCCAGTTTTGATAAAATGGAGAAACTGTGGGGGCACTCCATGCATAATTTCTGCCTCATGCTGAATCAGTTTTTTAGCTACCTCCAAGGGATCTTGGAGATCTCCAAGTAGATTTCCATCTACTTTCCCCCTCACTCTCTTCCACTTGAAAGCTTCCCAAGTCATCTCAAATCTTTCTCTCAAGGCCTTGGCTTTCTCCCTTTCAAGATTCTTGATCAAATCATCTGGCATTTGAGCCACATGTATTCCAGCCCTTAGTTTCTGAGATGTTCTTGCAGCTTTCACATATCCCTCAGGATCAAATTTCTCTCTAGGACTACCCAGAGTCATGCCATAATAATCTAACTTACTCTGGAGTAAATGATAACTTTTGGAACTTTTAACAATAAAATCAGAAAATACTAGCAGCCCTAGCACAATAGATTGTTTACCAAAATCTGTGAGATGTTTGGCATTGACAGCAGACAATTGTCTTACAATCTCCAGACTAGCCACCCTGTTTGGCACTGTAATTATGAGCATGTATGGCTTCCCTTCATACCCGAATACTCTGATTTCTTTATGATTAGGGTGACAGTACCAATCACCCCAGTTATGATCAATCTGAGACTCTGGAGAGAAATCTTTCGGTCTGAGGAATCTTTTGATCTCAGGGGACAAAGTATAGTCTCTATGTTGTCCGAGGGCTGCACTGAGTGGTTTTACAAAGTATTCCTGCAAGTGCCAATATTGGTTGTTTGTAAATCTTTGGTCCCATGCAGAGACCCACAATTGGACTGGTTTCTTCAAACCACTTTTATCATAAGCTCTGATGCTAAAATCATCTGACCAGAAATTGGACTCTTGTCCACAATAAAGAATAACATGCAACAACAAAGAATACAAGGAGAAATGAATATTTACAAGGTCTCCTTTTATCTTTTCCAACCCATGATTTAAGGCTTCTGCAACATAAGTGGCATAACCGAACGGCCTAGGGTCTTTTGATTGCAAGTCAGCACATAGAACTATAACCCCAATATCCATGAGAGGATGAGCTTGGGCTGCGACATAGTACGTATACTTGAAGTAAGGATGGAATTGGTTGACATCAAAGGGCACCTTGTCAACTGTACTGAAAGGAACTATGGATCCTTCAACCTTTGGCCGGTGAATGGGTAATCTCCATTTCCTATAGATGTCCTCTAAATTGAAAAACTCTTGTGACAATTTCTGCATGTCAATCTTCTCCTCTACATCCCAGTTCAAATCAAACACCATATCAATTGTCTGTTTGTTGATTGCCACCATAGGATTTCCTCGGTAATCATATATGGTCTTGGTTTCTGGATTATAGGAATCTGCTAGGGCTTTCATTAATTCAACATCTACAAATACATTCGGCACCACCAATTTCCCTAAGTTCCTCTTCCACAGGTTGCTTATGTTCTCAGGAGCTTCCCTTCTCTTGTAACCAAATAAAAACAACTCATGTCCTCTGATCTCAGTCCATATGTCTCCCAGATGTTCAAATCTGTCTTCTAATCCTTCCTCCTCATTTTTTATTTTCTTGGACCTTACACTGGAAGTTGGAAATTGGTCCAACAAATCCTGAACTAGAGTTCTACCCTCTTTCTTCTGTCGTTTGGGTTTTTCTTCAAGGTTTAATTCTTTTCCTTTCCTACTCTTTTTAGAAGAAGATGAAGGTTCCATAACTTTAATCAATACAAGATATCACACTTACTTGGAGAATTGTTAAACTTCTTCTGTCAGCTTGGACTATTCCTTTCGAGCATCAGCTAGCTTCCTGCAACTTTCTGAATCTTGGCACTTATCTGGTTCTCATGAAAATTCGATCAATTTAGCTGCAATTTTGTGAGCAACTTGTATTAGACACAATAGTTAATGTCTTTGTGCTTGCGACGGTCACTCAAGTGTTTGAACTTAATTGCAGATGTGACACCTTCAATTTAAGCTTTTAATTCCTTCGCGGGAACCAATGTTCAGCTGAAGTGACTGTGAATTAGCTTTTCGTCGAAACCTTTGTCTTCGATGGAGCCGTTTAATCTCTCATCGAAAGTTATTCTTCCTCGACACAACTTATTTTATGTTTTTTCGGGATCGATGAAAGCTTTGTATCAAGAAAACCGCTTTTCATCGATATACTATCTGCTTGTTAGGAAATCCTTCCTTTCAGTGAAAAATATATGTCGTTGAGTTATTCCAGGCCCTACTCGATATCAGATTTTCATCAATACAACCATAACCTCGGCTGATGACTCAAGTGCTTCCTCGATGTATCATTTTCATCGAAAAACACTATCGATGAGAATATATTTGGTTTCTTTGATATTATTTCATTGGTAGATGGCTCTTGTCGAAAATCATATTTTAGTTTCCTCGATACCATCCTTTCTTCGATGAGATCTTTGTCGATGAATTTGTCATGACTTTCATCGAAATTGTTTTTCGATGAGTCTTATGCTTCGATGAAACTTTATGTTGGCTCGCCGAAGTCCCTTTCTCATCGATATATTTTCCCTATCGATGAGACTTCTGTTTCGATAAAGTATCTGATAGTCCTGCCGAAGTCCTCTTCTTCTTCGATGCCTTTCCTTTATCGATGGGGTTTGTCTTTCGATGGACATTTTTAGGTTTCATCGGTAGCTTAACTTCTTCGACATCACCTTTTGTTCATTTTCCGCTTTCGATGAAACTGGAGCACCAATGATTCATTTCTTTTATCTACCGAAAGAGATATTTCTCCGAAGTCATCTTAGTGCTCTACACTTTATGTTTCATTTCGATGAAAATTTCCTTTCGGCAAGACTCTTCTTGAGGTGTTCGATGTAATATGTTGGCCGATGATCTTTTAGTATTGATGAAACATTTTAAGTTTCATAGATATTTTTCATATGACCCTCCTAAGGGGAAAAATATAAACAATCTCCTAATTTTGCACCAACTTTTCACACCTTTAGGAAAATTTTAAAATTTTAAATTTATTGTTCAACAATACCAACGCAAAAAAATGTGATTAAATATCTCAAGTTCTTTCAGTAAAGGAACCATATCCACATTTGATTAATAGTGATACCAACATAAAAAAATGTGATTAAATATCTCAAGTTCTTTCAATAACTAAGTTGTTTCCTATTCAGATAGACCAAGTGATGTGGTTTAGTTCTTGGAGAGAGAGAGAGAGAGAGAGAGAGAGAGAGAGAGAGAGAGAGAGAGAGAGAGAGAGAGAGAGAGAGAGAGAGAGAGAGAGAGAGAGAGAGAGAGAGAGAGAGAGAGAGAGAGAGAGTTATTTGAATTTGTTAAGGAGCCAGATCCACATTTGATTAATGTGATACAGATACTAAAATATGTGATTAAATATCTCAAGGTCTTTCGATAAGGAGCTAGATCCACATTTGATTAATGTGATACAGATACTAAAATATGTGATTAAATATCTCAAGGTCTTTCAATAAGTATGTTGTTTCCAATCAATGTAGATTGGGTGAGGTGGTTTAATTCAAAAGATATTATCTAATAACATTTCATAGTTATATTCATCCACATCCTAGAGATATGAGTTATTACTTGGATTTGCCCATGCTTTTTGTAAATGTCAACCCCACTTTATGCTATAGCGAGATCTAGAAGGCCCCACAAACCTTTTATGTTAAAAAATGCTAATATTAAGAAATCTTAAAACATTTATAATGTTCATTTTAGAAGGAATTGTGTGTGCATGTGAGAGAACCCAATAGTTATATGTGATAATAGTTGTTATAGTGTTACATAACAAGGGTTTTTTAATTTTTACCTACCTTGTAAAGTTAAGTACTAAAAATGGACAAGAAGCTACTAAAGGGCATTTGGTTTAATGAGAAAGTCCATGTTGTAGGTTCAAATATTCCACAATACAAAACACATGGACAAGAAATATCCATTTTCACAAGTCACATCAAAGAAGCAACCAATCATATGATGACACATAAGACGATTAGTAATATATATTTTTGTCTAACTTTTTCTAGATGTTTTCTAACAACTCAACAAAGATATAGCTATATGACTATATATCATTGAAACCCAAAACTTCAAAAGACAATTTCAAATTCCCAACTCATCTACAAAAACATAAATTTTTTTTTTTTAAATTGACTTATAATTTAAAACTATAAAATTAAACTACACCTCTTGATCCCTTCCCCTAACTTTTTATTTTTATAATGAACATATTTTTTCCCTATAAAAAGAGTGCTAAGTCCAAGCTTGTCAAAATTCATAGAAAAAATATTTCCCAAGGTAAAATAAAGAGGTGATGTTACCTCCTCCCAACTACCACATTGAATAATAGGTGATTCATCACCTAATATTTGAATATATTGGTAAATTTATGAATAGAAACATGGGATATATATTACTTTGACCATAATAAAATAAAATGGTGTTTATATCCCGTGGAAGAAAAAGGACGTGCAATGCATGCGGACCCATAGAAGAAATTCCGTGCCAAACAAAACGTTCCTTTGCATGTGATGACCATTAAATATCCGTCACATCATGGCCCCAAATGTTTTTCATGTTTTTCTTATGTCTAATTTAGGATAACTAAATTGGATATATTTATACAAGTAAATTTAGAATAAGATTTAATAATTGGATTTTGTGGGTGTCTATGATTTCCAGTTAAAATTTGTTTTAAGAAAATAAATGTGAATAAGTAGGGATATTTAGTTGAGTGATTGAAGATAAATAACCTTGATGAAAATTTTGGAATTTGAATTGTCTTTAGTTTAAGAATGTCTTGTTTGTAAGTCACCTCAAATTATATACAAGATATATGCAATATGCAAGAGCATTTAGATTCACAAGCAATTCTCTATATCATCAGCAATTTTTTTGGATTCAAATCTACACACAGTTGAATCCAAAAAATTACTAATGATCTTCATGGAGTGCGGAAGCTACATGAATTTAATTCTATATCATCCAAAAACAAAATAAAGGTAGACTTGGAAGAAATTTGAGTTTTGGAAATCATTTTTTTGTTAATGATTTTTTAGATGAGTTAATAAGATCAAAGGAACCTCCCAATTGACTTTAGTCGCAATAGAAACATACAATGCATCTTCAACAATGTAAAAAGCAACAACTTGTAACATCTTTAATAGCATTGATTATGTCACTTCAACATTGACATGAATCCATTTAGCAACACTATAATTTTAATGATAAATATGATTATTTTTAACAATAATTTTTTAGCTCACTTTGGCGGTTTCCCCTTCGTGCCCTTGATTTTGACTGATTCTGCTCAAGCCCTGGTCAAATCTAGGAGCTCAACACCAATTCATGCTCACTAACCTAGATTCTGGCTCAAGATGCCAGGTCTATGGTGTCTAGTGTCCTACTCCTCTTGGACTATGTCATAGCACCCTAGACCTCGTGGTCTATGGTGCCTAGCGCTATCATCTATTCAAATCGGACCCAAATTTGAATCTCCAATGGTCTGGAAGTTGTTAAGTAAGAAAGTGCTTCTCACTGTCGGACAACTCTCACCCTCTCATTTGAACATCTCTTAATTTTCAATTCACATCAATCACAGTTCAATTGAAGCAATCAGGCATCTTCAAGGTAGTGAAGGAGATATAAGAAGTTAAGCATTCAAGTTAGCATCCATGATCAAGTTTATGTGTTTCTTCTATGAATGAAAACATACATTAATTCCTATCAAACAACATGAACCTTTTATGAGGCTTCAAAACAAAAAGATCATTAGAGAAGGTATAAATTGTCAATTCTACATTTCCTGAAGATTTTCAGCCCCTGCTTGACTTGATGAAAAAGCATTTGGCTATGGAAGGAGAAACATCACTCTCCAAGGAATCAATCATAAAAAATCTTTTGGTCTATCAGATCATCCCATCAATGCCTGTGCTTACACAATGGAGGCCAACAGTTGAATGACAAACATAATTTAAAATAAAATAAAAAAATTCATAACAAGAATGGAAAGAGGCACAGGCAGATGGACGAAGAAAAATTCGTGGAAGTTGAAAGGCCACGCATTGCGCTGGAGATAGAGGAGTTAATAATTATTTGAAAAGAATTGCAGGTTTAATACAAAGGAAGATTAACTGAGGATTTTAAATTTGGAAATTCAGAATTTGCAGACTGTTCACAAAACAAGGGAAATTAGTAGCAGACTGAGAAAGATGTATAAGGAAGTGAACAAACTGTAGAACGAGCACATAATATAAAATAACTTTGTCATAAGAATTATAAATTGCAAATTGAAACTAATGAGTGATGTGTGCAATTGAGGACGAGAATAAGACATGAAATTACAATTTCATGATTGAAATAGTATTTTCATAACTGTTAAGACCTTTAAAAAAAAACAATCTTAATATACAATTATATTCACTATGAATCTGAAACTACAATTAGGGGAAGAGTATCAGTAGTTTAGCATGTACCAATTGTTGTGAGGGTTGTTGATACCTTTTGTTCCAAAAATTGAACAAATAAAACCTATTGTTTGAAATATAAAATATCAATTTTTGTTAGGAGATGTACCAATGGTTGTTAGGAAATGTACTAATATTGTAAAAAGTAACCAATCAGGTGATGCCATATCAGCTGCACAACTATTGGGGCCTCTTTTGCATGCCTATTGGTCTCACTTTTCTTTTGGGCTGTTTTGGACACCTTGGCAAAAAACATGCTGATGTGGCACCATACTTGATGATGTGGTGCTGAAAGCTTAGTTATAAGCATGGGACTTGCCAAGTAAGCTACTGTAAAAAATTGGGAGTGATTTGAAATTTCCACGTAGGATTTTGAGAAGCGCGAAGTTAGGGTGCTCAACTACTGGTGCTCTTCCCCTAATTGTCCACATTTCAATAATTTTTTGCACATTCAACTTTTCAATTATTAATTTTAACGGAACCAAAAGAAAATAATTAATAAATTTATTAATAAATTTCACATGTACTACTCAATTTTTAAACATTTTTGGACCATAGTTGACTCATTTGTGCACCTTTATTGGTACCCATAGTGCACGACTAGTGTTGAAATGTGGCGACTGATCAACAAAGTACTGTACACTGAACACGTATCCTCGTCGGGGTATTTTTTGATGAAAACCGACATTGTAATAAAACCCTAAAAAGGCCGACTTTGTTTTTGCCCTAAAAACGCATGTTATAAGCGGCTGAGATGCTTAAGGCATTGTAAGGTTGATGTACTATTTTTGCTGGATAATAAGAAAGATTGGACGGCTGTGTATGGTGGACGTAACCCATTCTGGGTGAACCACGTTAAATCTCTGTGTTATCTGTGTCCTGTTTTATTTCTTTATCTTTTGTATTTAAATCTGCATATAATTGTTAGTTCATATTTGCTTCGGATCTGCTTGAAACCCTAACAACTAGTGGGGTATTTGTACATAAGTATTGGCAATTTTAAGTGCATGGTTATTGGGGCATCTTTAAGTGGATATTGGGAGACACTTGGGAATGTGTACTTTTTGACCCTTATGTGCATAACGGATCCCACAACATGCATGGCTACTACCCATAAACCAAAACAATAGCTATTAAGCATTTAAGTCGCATGTAAGACAACAAAACAAATGGTACATATAAAAAATCTAAAACCTTATATAATCTTAATAAATAATTGTATTGATTTACAAACTTGAAACCAAAGACTAACAACAATAATCTAAAAATTATAAATTGCAAATTGAAACTAATGAGTGATGTGTGCAATTGAGAACGAGAATAAGACATGAAATAGTAATTTCATGATTGAAATAGTATTTTTATGATTGAAATAGTATTTCTATAACTGTTAAGACTTAAAAAAAAATAAAAATAAATCTTAATATACAATTATATTGACTATGAATCTGAAACTACAATTAGGGGAAGAGCAGTAATTGTCTATGTTTCAATAATATTTTGTACATTCAACTTTTCAATTATTAATTTTAACGGAATCAAAAGAAAATAATTAAAAACTTATCAATAAATTTCACATGTACTGTCCATTTTTTAAACATTTTTGGACCATAGTTGACTCATTTGTGCATCTTTATTGGTACATATAGTGCACAACTAGTGGGGTATTTGTACATAAGTATTGACAATTTTAAGTGCATGGTTATTGGGGCATCTTTAAGTGGATATTGGGAGACACTTGGAAATGTGTACTTTTTGACTCTTATGTGCATAACGGATCCCACAACATGCATGACTACTACCCATAAACCAAAACAATAGCTATTAAGCATTTAAGTCGCATGTGAGAAAACAAAACAAATCGTACATATAAAAAATCTAAAACCTTATATAATCTTAATAAATAATTGTATTGATTTACAAACTTTGAATTAATATTTTAAACCATTCAAAGTGAAAACGATCTTCCTCCTACCCACCTACACATGCTTAAAATAGCTCTAGGGTGCCCACTCAAGCATTTCATTTTCCTTCTTGAAAGAACTCTAGACTCCCTAGGTAAGCATCTCTTATTCTTCTTCTTAATTAAGGGCCATTGATTGAGTCTCAAATATTTTTTATTACATGGGGGGTGGCAAATTTCCTCAAATTGAGGGCAGCCATAAAAGAACCTCCTTAGACCATTATTTTTTTTGGATAAACAAATGCTTTTAATATTTGAATTATTGACTTTCAAGTACTACTGCAAAAGTTATTCAATGTGAAGATTGTTATTTGTTTAATCAGAAGTATTTTATTCATTCAAGTACAAATCAACTAAGTAGGTCTCTAGCAAATGGAGTTGATAAATCTGTGTTTGTTTAACATTTGTTTATGGGTGGTTTGTTGTATTGTATGACACTGTTATGGAATCATGTTTATTGACAGAATGCAGAAACATGTTGCTCAGTGTCATGGTTGTACTTTCTGACAGTGATCTTCTAATTGTTAATGGTGTTCTGCAATCCTCTATTATGCTTAATACCATACACAAAATATATTCATTGAATTTATGATATGAGAATGCACTTGATAGCATGGTGGGAACAATAAATAATAAGAGCAATTCAAAAAAGTAGTTTGTAATGGATGATTTTTTTTTTTTTTTGGCAATAACTTTGATATTGGAAAAAAGATTTTTTTGAAGTTTAAGTTGATTAATTTTTATGTGCTTTTTCAATTGGTATTTAGTCTTATATTTGAAATTTTGAAATTTGTATGGTAAATGTTTATAGGTGATTAAATTAGGTAATGGGTCTATAAGGAAAATTTGGTTTATTTAAAAGTTTTTCATAATTCTTAGTGAGTTTATTTGTGTCTTTTAGGTTAAGGTTGAAGAAAAGAATTTAAATGTGAATATTGGAATAGAGTTGTGTTGATTATTCTATATCTTATTGTGTTGATTACTCTTAAGAATATGGACTTTGTGCTAAGTTATCTCTTTGATATCTTCTTTTCCTCTGTCAACTGCTGGTTCTGGATTGATTGGAGAAAATGGAGAAACCGGATCAACTAGACATGGAAGTTTAGTCAGGGGGTAGTTCTATGTCTGCCTCCCTCCTTCGTGTCCTTTGTGTTCATCCATTGGAACATTCAGATCTTTATCTCGGGCATTTGATCCTCACAATGATTGAGATCTTGTAAAGCCTCCCATTAATAAAAAATATCAAAAGAATTCTTTCTTATACAAGTTACAAGAGTACAATTGAAAGGCCTTTTTGACTTCATTTTTTCTTTTAATATTTTAAAACAAGCTCTAAAATTATATATATAAACCTTATTTTCAATTTTTTAGTTTCTACCTATTGCAATATATTATAGTCCAAAGGAATAAAATATCCTATAATATGTATTTAATCTCACACATCTAAAACTAAAATAGAGATAAAATAACTTAAATAAGTTCATACCTTGAATGTTTTGAGAGGCGATTGGGAATTTTGTGAGAGAGTTCAATACCTAAAATATGAGACTAGATCTAAAAAAAATAACTATGACATATGTGCTCTATGAAATATGAAATTTTGTAAATGCTTGGATTAAGGTCATAAGTGTGACTATGAAACTCCTAAGGATAAACTTGACCTTTCTATGCAACCCTAAACCTTGTTTTGATTGTTAGGATTAGGTGTGTGATTAACGTTGCATATCTTAAGTGTTACTTAGATCATAAATAACATACGATCTCCAAACTTCATGGAGTGGACAAAATGTGATGCGCATGTGAGGGTGGGGGCATTATTTGTTTATTATGATTCTTTGGGATACTTGGGATAGTGTGTAAGAAGGCATTTAATAGGAAGATTACCTTGAAAATTTTATATTTAGAAGTCACAAAGCATCTTTCTAATTTGGTGGTTAGAACAAATACATTGAATTCGCTCATAGAGCACTTCGATTTTGGAAAGTTGTTAATTTGATTTTTATTGTGAACTCTAAAACTTTATTAGAGGTGTAAAATTTGTAAGAGGATTTATTATTTTGGGTTACTTGATCATAACTATGAGGGCATTGGATTTTTTTATAGCTCATAGTTTTGACTCATAGTTTTGGATGCTACTTTGTGGTTTTAAGTTTCCAACTTTTTTATATATTGGAGACATGAGATAGATGATTGTAAGATTTTATGTAGGTACTCTTATGTTTCTAGATTATTGTTAGAGAGATAAGTGATTGTATTGGTGTACACATCTAATTGTGATCAATATAAGCTTTGTTCTCTTTAGTGGTGGAGTATTTTCGCGCAACGATTTCTTCACTTACTATTATATATATTTTCTTTGTTTCTCCGTTGTTACACTAATCTTCTAGGTTAATCACATGTTTAACTAGGTTTACACAACATTTTATTGATATTCTCATTGTGTCATTTACTTTTTAATCAACATTGATAATGAATAGTTGGTGATTATTTTGATTGTAAATTTTTAATTTTGATTCAAATCACTTAGAATAAGACATGACACAATTATCCTTCCACATTCAACAATACAACAATACTTTTATATGAGCTAGTTGATTTGCACTTTGAATGAGAAGACTACACATTGTACACACCAAATAAATAGGTTCTTCAAGTTTTGACTCTTTACATTAAAATTTATTAGCTACACAAACACTTGTGACATTTTCCTTACCATGTAAAATTTTTCTCGTGTTGTCTTCATACAAACAATCAATAGAAAAAAAAAAAAAAAAAAAGGGGAGAAAAAATGTAAAATATAAATTAACAAGGCATATTCTTATTCACCATTTGTATAACCAATAAGTGTATATGTTGCATAATCAACTACTATAGCTAGTCCATCTAATGAATCTTACATACATATATTCCTCACCATCCATGCTACTACAAAAAATAGTAGGTTCAACTTTCTCATTGTCAAGTTTGATTCCATAATTTTTCATTGCAGTCATCCATAGATGTTTGATCCAACTAAAGGTATGTGTAAACATCATCACTTTTATTTGTATTGTTGTTTCACATTGCACCAACACTTTCTTTTGCTACCTGCAAACACAATCATCATTTGATCTTATGTTTCTACTTGATGCTACCTCCATATGGTATTGTTTACAACATAGTGCTCATCTTCAACAACACCTTTTCTTGATGATAATAATTTTATAATCATATCCTTTCTTTGATTGTGAAAAAAATAAAGAAACATGTATGCTTCTTGTAAATC
This sequence comes from Cryptomeria japonica, assembly GCF_030272615.1. Taxonomy (NCBI): domain Eukaryota; kingdom Viridiplantae; phylum Streptophyta; class Pinopsida; order Cupressales; family Cupressaceae; genus Cryptomeria; species Cryptomeria japonica. Next base: position 753,355,993 of record NC_081411.1, on the reverse strand, counting down.
CATCGAATTAAATTCTTCCTGTATTGAACCAAAACCTAGGCTAACATCATATGCTCTGAGAAACACATCAATATAGGTAGGCATGTTATGTAAAAAATAATTTAGGATCTTGGCTAGAGGGACAATAAATATGTAATTGAATTCCATGCTAGAATCTTCTTTCCATTTGATGTCTATTAATTATTTAAAAACAAGAGCAACATGATCTATATGCAAAGATAATTCTTTTTCAAATGCAATCAAAAGTTGATTCCATGAGGTAACATAATTCTCAAGAAATCTATAATTCGAATAATGTGCCTCTCCATGCAATGACCTAATAAAAATCTCATCCATTTGTCTTCATTCTCAATTTTTTTTTTTTTTAGAAATTCTAAAAATTTCCTAGAATGTGTTTCCTCTTCATTGATACCATACACATCAAATATAGGAATCCGATTGTAGAATTTATCTATCTAACTTTCATTTGATGATCAACCCAAGACATGTCTAGTTGTTTATAAAGAGTGTCCAAGGGAATGACAAGGGAATGAGTATCTTGATCTTTTATAGTGGTAAGAAGGATATTTGATTTTGATGCCTTGATTCCTTATTCACGTGGTATACAAGACTATAGGTATAGCTAGGTGAGTTCCTTGGGGTGTTCTATATTGTCAACAAGGAACTTATATTGTTTTTCATCAACACTGTGTATATCTTGAAAATCCATATCAACTAAATTATAGTCACTGTATTCATCTTCTTCATTCATAGAGATATCTAGGTGCATCATAATGATCATCCTCTTCTTCATATTACTAAATAAAATCCTCCCCATAAGGGAGATCTCCCTCTCTAATAACTAAAAGGGTATTTGGATTATCGATGGTATCAATTTGAGTTTCTCCTAACCAAATATTTGCAAGAACTTGATGTTATTCTTATTTAAGTTCATATAACACCTTCTTGTACTCAACTTCTTGATTGCATTACCTCTTGAGAGGTATAGGATATTGGCTAGGATGATATGTTTCTTTTCTAAATAATTCATGGCAGTATCACATGCATTATACTATATATCCACTTTCCTATTATCAAGAAGAATACAAATTCTTTCTAACTAATCTTGCTTTTGCTAAAAAAGTGACATTTATCTCTATCTCCATTTTGAACTGATCTAGCATTTCATCTAATTCATCATTACAATCATACGACGTGTTTGGGAGAAAGGGAAGACTAGAAAATAGGATATGCATTACAATATCTATCTATATTCCTTCTACTAACAACCATGTCATTTATTTCTTTGTAATTAGATTTAGAAATTTGTGTATGTTTTTTTATTATGTTGCTACTAAAATCCTCATTTAGTATATAGGTGTTGATTTCTAAAATTGATAAATCCATTGTTTTACCTACAAAACAAACATTTAAGATTGAATATGTAGGTTTGAATGACTTACCTTTACTTTAAGCATCCATGATGGATGTCTTTATGTAGTATTTGAATCTACATTTTCTCCCCGATGGGACTCAAGTTGCATTCTATCCATCCAAAAGTCTATTGATTTACTTTGTAATTTTCGGGTTAACTAACATAGAGTCACCACTCTTCACTTGGAAGAGAAGAAATATTTTCTAGTAGCTAATAATTCAAATACTAGATAAGAGTACTTATTTTTAGTTGTAGAGGTCTTTAAAATAAAAACTAGAATATCATCTTGACTAGTGCAACCAATTTGTTGGTGTCAATTGATGGGATGACAAACTTACCCAATACAATTCCACTAGTATAAAATAGAAAACAAAATGTAGAGGTGTTTTAAGATTCACATTAGGCCCACATTTCACCACAAAAAAATGATCTTTATGGGATGCCAACATCAATACACAACAAAATACAAACCTTCAACCTTATTTTGCTGAGGTGCATAAAATATTTTGAATTACCTAAGACCAAGAAACAAATACAATATCCTTAGCAATGGTACCATTTTTTTGTTGATATATGTTGTAGACCCCAAATACCTAAGTCCTAATAATCTCTCAAGTCTCAAGGGTTATAAATGAAGGAATATTACCACAAACTTATATACAGATTGGGTAGATAAGAACCAATTATTCAAGTGGGTAATACCCCCTTCACTTCTATCTCTACAAGACCAAGCAAGGATTCCCTAAGGTGCTATAATAGATATTTTTATTTGTAAGAAATATTTATATTAATCGAGTTTTAGAAATTACATCAAAATTGGCCATTCTAGCCAGCCTTGCCCTTATTTGGCCCCAATCCTAGACACCATTGGACCAATTAAAATTAGATCATGTGAGGTCGATGAAAAAATTTGGAGACTCCAATCTTGATTTCATCTCTCAAGGAAACATTATTTTACATCTCTGGCCATTAAAAAACCCTAGCTTTATAATATATATTATTACAAGAACACAAAACTTACATTAACACAAACCATACCCATTACATAGTGCATTCCTATTTTGGTTGTCACTTCATGTGTATATACTGATTTTAGAAACTCGAGGTTAAACATCTTACTAGAATATATTATCTACCATATGAGTCTTTGGGAATGTATTTTATGATAACCCCTTAGATGTCATGTGGATATTTAGACATGGAAATTGGAAGACACTAAAATGAATGTTATGTTTAAATGTATTATAAGTGAGTTGAGGACTATGGGGAGACAAGCCAACTAATAGATTGGTGCCTTTATCCAATTGGTCAATAGAGTATCTGAAATCATTCAACTTATAATAGTTGAAACCAAAGTGATACCTTAACTAATATATCATAAAAGATCGTGTTGTTCAAAAAGCACAAGCAAGATAAACTCTACACATACATTTAAAATAATAATTGATAATTACAAATGAATAAATGAGTCTACTTATTAATCCAGTTGGAAGAATACTGCAAATATGTGCTCAAGAGATATTTGAGAGATGTGTTGTCATTGATGTCAACATATTTCTTTGTCGGTGATAGTGACACAGTGAAGTTTAGTGAGTTAGTTTGTTCAGTATGGTGAAGATCAGAGGTTGCAGATTAAAGGGTTTGTAGATGGTTGTCTGTAGTTGATTCAGTTCAAGTATTAGAGGTCCACATTAAGATTTGATTGAGTTATGGGTATTTGTGTTGTGGTTGATCTTTCAGTTGTTTAGTGGTGACAGTGTTCAATATTTTGATCTGCATTGCTCCGCATGTTAATATCTCATTTTGCAAATTTGGTGGTATGTTCGGAACGTTGGTGTGTGTCCACAATTTAAGTGGTTCATGGTTTGGAGGTCCGCAAGTGATTTTTCAAGGTTGACAGTCATTATAGTTAGTGTTCTTGAGGTTTGGTATGAAGATGCTGGTGATTCTAGTAATTTGTGTTTGTGCGGATGTTTCTATAGTAATTCACAATGCTTGTGGATGTTTCTAGATTGTGTGCCTTTTGTGTTGGTGGCCCACATTGATTGTTGAGATCGTAATTGATGATTTTATTCTGTATATTGGTGTTCTTCATGTTCTTGTCCGATCGAATGCTTGTAGCGTGTTGCAGATGTTTGAGGCATAATTCTTGGAGGTGTTTTATGTTCGAGGTGATGATTTGGTTACATGCTATGTCTTAGCCGACATTGCTTTGGTCTGCATTTGATAATTCATATTTGATCAACAACTATATCATTATAATTGTTTTATGTGTGTTGAGCCAACCTTATTGATCTTTCCAAGGTTGATGTCATGTATAAATGAATGTAATAGTCTTGTGTGAGGTATGAGGTGTGGATGAGTGTGGGTATGTGAGAAAATAATGTATTGATCTTTCGGAAGCAAAGAGGAAGTGTGAAGAACAAAACAAAAGTTGTTAGTGCTTAACCTGAATTGTAACCAAACATTAAGGATGTTATTTCTTAGTTCATGATTTTCGAAAGTAATTCATGATTGCTTGTAAGGCAGTGAGCTCTAGGTAGTGTGCCTAAATGCATGTGCATTCCCCATTATAATACTTATAACAAAGTATATCTTTTGTGGATTCACTCCCACTATGGTTTTTCCCCTAACAAGATTTCCACATCAAAAAATATTGGTGTTATGTGTGTTTATGATGTGTTGTTGATTTATGCCTTCATGTTTAATTATCAAATCTGAGATCAAGTTCAATTTGTGTAGGTTTTTGGTGACAACTGATTCATCCCCCCCTCTTAGTTGTCTGCCCTATTTCATCATTTGGTATCAGAGCCATTTCATCAATTGGTATCAGAGCAGGTTCCTCCGAAGAATCTTGACCGCTTGAGGTGATCTGGGATGACAACCTACAAGAAGGATAGTCTGAGATTTGATGGCACTAACTACTCTCTTTGGAAGAATCACATGCAGTGTCACTTGGATATATTAGTAAATCTTACTAGACAATTACCAAAAAACAAGTATACCATTCCTCAAAATGATCCTTCAATTTCGGATGAGATAAAGGAAGTTGAATACAATATTAGGGCTAATGAAGCATTGTTGAGTGCTCTGACTGATTCTGAGATGACAAATGTTATGGAACTAAAGATTGCTCATAAGATCAGGAAGAAGTTGGAAACTTTGCATGAAGGTGACAGTTATGTGAAGATTGCCAAGTTACAGAGCCTTAAGTGTAAATATGAGATTTTGAAGATGAGCGAAGATGAGAATATCACTTCCTTCATGCAAAAAGTGAACTTGTGTGTAATATCAAATGTGCTGGTGGAACGTTGAAAGAATCAGAGATTTTTGTTTAAGTGCTCAGATCCTTACTTGCATCATACAAACACAAAGTTGGTGCTATTGAGGAGATTCAGACTATGACTAATTTGACTAGGGACATATTTTTGATTAAGTGAAAAACAGGTTTTGAAGGGACTTGAAACCCTTTACAAATCAATCAAGGGATATAATTTTCAGCCTTTGAAGGGATAGATTACGTGACTAGGGACATGTTGATTCATAAGCTTTCATCCTTTGAATTGAGCAAGTTTTGTGACTCTCTTCCTAAGACAAAATCTGCATTCAAGGCCAGTGTTTTTGAAAAGGGTAAGCAAAGATATGATCCAGGAGAAAGTTCTTCAAGGAGGATATCTAGGTATGAGAAGGATATGAAGGAAATTAAAGAAGAAGAGCGAGAGACTAAGGAGCTTGAAGCCCTTATTGCCAAGAGATTACCCAAAGGAGTCAGTAAGTATGAAGGAAAATTGCCTCTTAAATGTTTTACTTGCAATAAGATAGGTCATTTTGCGTCAAGGTGTTTGGAAAGAGTTCTTAAGCCAAGACCTAACAAACCTAGATTTTAGAAGAGATGTTATTATGTTTCTGATGAAGGTGTGATAGATGATGAATTTGATAAAGGAGGTTCAAGTGATAATGAATGGGTGTTTATTGTTATCAAGGAAGATAATCCAAAGCCTACTGACTCTGCTAGCTACATGAATGTGGAAAGTGCCTTGGCTGCACAAGTTGAAGAGAAAGATGAATGGTGATTGGCGGCAGATGCTCTCACCATATGACAGGTGACAAGAGTAAGTTTGTGAGTTTGGAAAAGTATGAAGGTGGCATTGTAAGGTTTGGTGATGATAAAGTTGGTATAATCTGCGGTAGAGGATCCATTTCTCTTGATGGTAAGCACAATACTGATGATGTCTTATATGTAGAGGGTCTAAAGCATAATATCTTGAGTGTTGGAAAAATTGTTGATAAGGGATATGATCTTCAATTCAAGAGTGGCAAGTGTAGAATCTTGGGTAGTTCCAGAATTGAGATTGCATCAGGTAGAAAGACAAAAGGTAATATCTTTCACTTAAATGTTGCTAGTAAAAGTTGTTTGATTGCTTAGATTGATGAGAGTTGGTTGTGGCATAGAAGGATGTGTCATGTAAATTTTGATAACATTATCAAGATAAGTTCTACTCAGGTAGTGAGAGATATTCCTAAGTTGATGAAACCTACTAACCCTATGTGCAAGGAATGTCAGTTAGGAAAACAAACCAGAGTTACTTTCAAGAGTAAGAAGCATTGTTCAAATGTATTATTGGCTCTTGTGCATACTGATTTGTGTGGTCCTTCTAGAGTCATAAGTTTGCAGGGAGATAGATATTTCATGTTGCTGATTGATTATTATTCTAGAATGATGTGGGTTTCTTTCTTGAGGGAGAAGTTTAAAGCTCTAGATAAGTTCAAGATTTTCAAAGCTATGGTTAAGACAAAAATTAGTTTTGAAGCTGAAGTGTCTGAGATTTGAAAGAGGTGGTGAATTCACTTCCCATGAGTTCAATGCATTTTGTGAAGAACATGGGGTAAAGAGACAATTGTTTGCTCCTAGAACTCCTCAGTAGAATGGAGTTGTGGAGACGAAGATCAAAACCATTCAAGAAGCTGCTAGAACCATGATGTTGGAGGGAAATGTTTCACATGTCTACTGGAGAGAAGCTGTGAGTAATAATGTTTACACTCTTAATTAGGTGCATATCAGAGGTGATACCGGTAAGACTCCTTATGAACTATGGTTTGGTCATATTCCTACGGTTAAATATTTCAAAATTTTTGGAAGTAAATATTATCAAGAGGGTTGAAGATCTAGGGAAGTTTGATACTAGATGTGATGAAGGAATATTTCTTGGTTATTCTACCAAAAGAAACCCTACCTATGCTATAATAAGAGATTGAGAAACATAGTTGAGAGTGCAAATGTCAAGGTTGATGAAAGCAATGGAATACAACCCAGATCCTTCGGATATGATTTAGATGATCAAAATGTTAGGTCAGATAAAGGGAAGCAAGTTCAAACTCAAAACCAAGTGCAGATGATTCTGGAAGAAGGAACAAGTGCAATTGTTGAAGAAAGAACTCAAGAAGTTGAAGTTCAAGAAAATCCTAAAACTCCTAGGTATTTAAGGCTTAATCATTCTGAAAATTGGATCATAGGAGATAGAAATAAAGGTGTTCAAACAAGAATAAGAGTTGTTGAAGATCAAGTTGAGTATTGTTTGATTTCAAAGATTGAACCTAAGGATGTGGATGAAGCATGTAAAGATGGACATTGGGTAAAATCAACAGAAGATGAATTGATGCAAATTGAAAAGAATAATACATGGGATCTTATTCCGAGACCTAAGGACAAATATGTAATTGGAACCAAAATAGGTCTTTCAGAACAAATTGAATGAGTAAGGTGAAGTTGTTAGAAATAAAGCAAGACTTGTTTGTAAAGGATATTCACAAATGAAAGGAATTGATTTTGAAGGGACTTTCGGCCTTGTGGCAAGAATTGAAGCTATAAAATTGTTTCTTGTTTATGTTTCTTACAATAATTTCAAAGCTATTAGATGGATATCAAGACAACATTCCTAAATGGTGAGTTGGAAGAAGAGGTGTACATTAAGCAACCAGATGGAATTCAATTGACTGATCAAGGAGATATGGTGTGCCAATTGAAGAAAGCATTGTATGGACTCAAGCAAGCCCCAAGAGCATGGTATGCCAGATTGGATAAGCATTTGTTGAAGCTAGGATTCAACACAGGTACTCTTGATAGTAATCTATACTTTAAGATTGATATTGAGAACATTTTGATTGTTGATGTTTTTGTTGATGATATTTTTTTGATGAAAATGAGAGTCTATGTAAAAAGTTTGTTGATGAGATGCAAAATGAGTTTGAGATGTCTATGATTGGAGAGATGAAATTGTTTTTGGGCTTGCAAATTACTCAGTTAGATAAAGGCATTTTTGTATCTCAATCCAAATATGTAAAAGAGTTGTTGAAAAATTTTGGTTTGGAAGATTCAAAGCCAATTGGTACTCCTATGGTAACCGAATGTAAGTTGACTAAATATGATGATTCTCCTAAGGCAAATTAGACTAGATACAGATCTATGATTGGTGGATTTCTCTATTTGACTCAGACTAGACCTGATATCATGAATGTCATTTGTCTTGTTGCTAGATTTCAATTTGATCCTAAGGAATCTAATGTTGTAACTATCAAAATAATTTTCAAAAATTTGAAAGGAACAATTGATTTTGGTCTATGCTATCCTAAAGATGATGATTTCACTTTGAGTGCTTTTACTGATGCTGATTGGGCATGAGATGTTGATGACCAAAAGAGTACTAGTGGTGGTACATTTTTCTTGGGAAAAAGATTGGTTTCATGGTTAAGAAAAAAGCATAATCCTATTTCTCTATGCACTGTAGATGCGAAATATATTGCTGCTGCAAACAATTGTACTCAAGTAATATGGATGAAGCAAATGTTGAAAGATATTAGAGTTGTGTATGATGAACCTACTGCTATCTACTATGAAAATTCAAGTGTAATTAACATTTCTAAGAAGCCGATGTTGCATTCAAAGGATAAACATATATCCATCAAGTTTTACTTTTTGAGAGAGAAGGTAAATGATATGGAAGTCAGATTGGAGTATGTGTCTACTAAGGAATAGATTGCAGATATTTTGATGAAGTGTTTGCCTAAGGATACTTTTGAGTATCTTAGAGGGAAGTTAGGGGTGATTGCCACTCGTGATCAAAACTAAGATGCATTTCACATTCATATCTTGTGATCTAGATTGATGGTTGGTGGTTGCTACTTAAGGGGAGTAGTCAGTTTTGTGAGTCAGATGTTCAAATTCAGCTTTGAGAATAATAGGGAGAGATTCATGTGAAAAACTATGAATAAATTTGGGGGAGAGAGAGTCATATGAAGAGATATTCTTTTTCTTTGTCATTGATTGTTTTTCACATCATATGTTGCCATCAATGCCAAAGGGGGAGATTGTTGGAAGAATGTTGCAAATATGTGCTTAAGAGATATTTGAGAGATGTGTTGTCATTGATGTCAACATATTTCTCTGTCTATGACAGTGATGCAGTGAAGTTCAATGAGTTAGTTTTCTTTTTATTAAGGGAAAAACAGGTTTTGAGGGGATCTGAAACCCCGAACAACAGGTTTTAAGGGGACCCGAAACCCCCTGGATGAATTGGCATCGAGAACCCAACAAGAAATAGCTGATCAATAGATATACAAAGATTCTATACAACCAACCTCCAATGAAATTCCAGCCAAAGAGCAACAAAAAAAATTACATACCAGGCTGGACCTAAGCAAAGAGACAAGACTCTGAGGGTTTTGACTGGCTCCCACAACCACAAAAGAGGGTTTTAAATAGGCTCCCACAACTTGAAAGACACCGAGGGTTTCACACGCACCCACAACCATGCAAGTGAGTTTTATCCAGGCTCCCACAACTTGTCAATGAGTTAATTTGTTGAATATGGTGAAGATCAGAGTTTGCAGATTAAAGGGTTTGTAGATGGTTGTCTGTAGTTGATTTAGTTCAAGTATTAGAGGTCTGCATGAAGATTTTATTTTATTTATGGTTATTTGTGTTGTGGTTGATATTTTAGTTGTTCAGTGGTTGAGCTATGGGTATATGTATTGTGGTTGATCTTTTAGTTGTTCTGTGGTGACAATGCTCAGTATTTTGATCTGCATTATTCTGCATTGTAATATCTTGTTCTGCAGATTTGGTGGTATGTTTGGAACATTGGTGTATGTCCTCAATTAAAGTGGTTCATGGTTTGGAGGTCCGCAAGTAATTTTTCAAGGTTGATAATCATTAGAGTTAGTGTTCCTGAGGTTCAGTATGAAGATGCTAGCGATTCTAGTCATTTTGTTTGTGCGGATGATGCTATAGCAACTCATGATGCTTGTGGATGTCTCTAGATCATGTGCCTTTTGTGTTAGTGGTTTGCATTGATTGTTGAGCTTATAATTGATGATTTTCTTCAGTAGATTGGTGTTCTTCATGTTCTTGGCCGACTAGATGCTTGTAGCATGTTGCAGAAGTTCGAGGCATAATTATTGGAGGTGTTTCATGTTCGAGGTGATGATTTGGGCCCATGCTATGTCTTAGCTGATATTTCTTTGGTCCTCATGTGATAATTTGTATTTGATCAACAACTATATCATTGTACCTATTTTATGTGTGTTGAGATGACCTTGTTGATATTTTCAAGGCCGACATAATGTATAAATGAATGTAATAATCTTGTGTGAGGTATGAGGTGTGGATGCGTGTGAGTATGTGAGCGAATAATGTATTGATCTTTTGAAAGTAGAGAAGAAGGGTGAATAAGAAAATGAAAGTTGTTATATGCTTAACCAAAACTATAACCAGGAATTAAGGATAGTATTTCTCAATTCATGATTTTTGGAAGTAATCTGTGATTGTTTGTAAGGCAGTGATCCTTCCCTGGGTTGTAGCCATTTTTATTTTGAGCAGTGAGCTATGGGCAGTGTGCCTAAATGCATATGCATTCCCAATTGTAATAATTCTAACAGAGTATATCTTTTGTGGGTTCACTCCCACCATGTTTTTTCCCCTAACAGGATTTCCAGGTAAAAAAATCTTGGTGTTATGTGTGTTTATGATGTGTTGCTGATTTATGCCTTCATGTTTAATTATCAGATTTGAGATCAAGTTCAAGTTGTGTAGGTTTTTGGTGACAACTAATTCAACCCCCCCTCTTAGTTGTCTGCCCTATTTCATCAATTGGTATCAGAGATATTTCATCAAATCCATGAACATATCCTATTTTATTTATTATTTTGATAAGATACCATGCAAATATTTACAAATATTTAATAATTATATAGCTAGACAAATAATCAGAAACACATCAAGAAATTGGCATCATGCATGAGAAAACACTAAATCAATATTAAATCTACTTTAATAAATTTATCTAAAATAATTACATGTATTATTATATGTTTAGGATAAACCCAAATCAATGATTTTTTCCATAGTGTGTTAGTTAAGTGGCGGTGTTGTTATTGTGACCATCGAGGTTTAAACCCATGTCGGCTCATTGTGATCACATATGTGTGCCTTCACTGACCAAATGTGCTTGTAGGTTTGAGCCTTGACATTTTTAAATGGGAATACGGTTCCTCGTTTGTGATCTCACTAGTTCATAGCTCTAGGTAAAAATAATTTCACATGGTACAAGAAAAGTGTCTTGCCAATGTTAGTAGTCATAATGAAAAGTTTACCCGACACTTAAAAAAAAGAATAAACCCAAATCATTACAATTACTAAATTATAGTACTCAAACCTAGAAACTATGAACCTTATAGTTCTGCATGTAACTGTTTCTCTCTGCCATGTTCCTTCCCAATCCAAAAAGGTTGTCATCACCCTTTAAAAATTTAAACTCAATTCTCATATAACCTTCTATAGGTCATCTAGAAAGAGAAACATGCAAACTTGAATAGGCACTAAAAATCTATAATTTCTTATAAAAATTGGTGATAGAAAACGCCTATTGGTCAGTTTTAAATCATATTTAAAACCAAAATCCCTCACGAAATCATGTGCAAGTATAAGAAAATATGTAATGAAATTGTAAGAATGATAATTTAGGAACATCGCTTTGATCTATGGTTCTATAAAGAATAATTGGTGGTTTGGCACTATCATTTTTCTTTGGATATACACTAAAATGCATTCAAAACCTTTCCTAATCTTCTTTGAATCATAATCTGGTAGTTGGAGGGTATTAATGCTATTTCAAAATGGTAAATGGATGAAAATGAATTTTTTAACCATCATGCCCATCAAACCTAGGAGAAGAGCAAAAAAACCTTTGATGCATAAATGATCCTTTGTTCATCAAGAGTCAAGACTTGGGCTCCTTTTGGATTTCTTATCAATTAAACTCGGGATGTAAGTACATCCACCTTGGATACCTCAACAAGGTACTCCTTTATTAATCATTAAGCATCGAGGATTCATAAAACTACCTACCATGAAAAAGAAGGGAATAAATGCTCTTAAATTATAACCCTTGATGATGATACAAGCATTTGAAGGATAATATCGTCATGATGTAAGGATGATGTCAACATGGAGAGGAAGTGCTTGGGATGGATGACATCAATATAAAATAAACAATGGGAGATGATGTAAACATGATTCCAACAAAGGAAAGGAAAACATTTAGGAAATCAAGAATGGAAGGGAAGATAGAAATGTAGAGGAAAGCCCAAAACATTGAAGGGCATAGAAGAATTTGAAAAGGGTAAAGAAAAGTGTCAAGGATCGAAGATTAGAGATACCAATAACAAGTGCCAAAAGTGGTAGAGGGGGATAAGAAATTTTGAAATCTAATAAATAGGTAGAATGAATAAATATGTCAAAATTTAAAGGATTGGAAGAAATGGTGGACAATTAAGGAGGGATGCAAAAGTCTCAAAGTTTAAAAATTGGAGCACAAAAGCAAGGAGTTCAGAAAATAGGTATGAATATATAGATATATAAATAAGTTTGAAATATTTACAAATAGAGGACTTAGGCTTATGAATACTTTTTCACTTCAAGGATTGAGAAGAATACAAAATAGAAGCTTAAAGAGGAAGTAGAATAAGGGAACCACTAATGAACCGCTCAACAAAGAAATACAACACTTAGCCAATAATACACTTTGGACTTCAAGAATAGATAATACGAGGAAACAAGTACCAAGGAGGAAAAGATATAAAATAAACCTAAACAATATAAAGATTAACAAAACCAACACTAAGGCAAGTAATGAGCTTCCACGTCAAGGATTGAGGAAACCACAAAAAGGAAAATTAAGGAGACATGAAAGATAGGGAAATATTGATAGGTTGAACTCTAATATTATGACACTTCACCATTTTTCAAGGCTTCATGATGAGGAGTCAAGAGTGATAGGAAATATGTGACAACATGAACAACACCAAAACCCTAACAACTCTATAAACATAATACACAACCAAATTCTATTTTTCCAACTTGGGTATTTGACTAAAGAATGAAAAGGAAATTGAACACAATCCAAAGGCATAAAAATAAGAATGACTAGCTGATGCGGGAGAATCTTCTAGTGTAAAATTGCATTACCCAGAAATGTTATTTATTTTTCAATAAGGACTAAAAATGGTAGGGTTAAGTCTATATATAGTAAGTTGTCATTTGTGCATGTGTGAACTTGAAAAATTGCCCAAGGAGTGAAATTGAAATAGGAAGTGAATGATGAAAGAATCATCTCAATATCATGTGGAATTCAAGAGATATTAAAGTTTTATTATCGGAAATTTCTCCAATACAATTCCAAGTTTAAATTTGAGGCCCTTATAAACCTCAAATAGGTTCGAGAGTTGGGAAATTTTGAATCATAGATTTCTTCATGAGATTTCCAATTATATATAATGATTGGGAATCCAATGGTTGGATAAAAAATTATGTCTCTTGGAAGTTGTTCTACTAGAATTCAAATTTCCAGTTTCCAACAAAATATCTTCTTGAGTGGTGTAGTGTCGTAAATTTCACCCTATGCGATTCTATGCTACATAAGCACCTTTGATGTACACTGATTGGAGAACTTCTTCACCTTTTTTTCCTTTTATTTGCATGGCTTGCTTGTGTCAGTTCCTAATAATACCCTAGTAATTGAGACACATTTTCTCGACCAAAAGGTTCAATTCTCTGCATCATTCGACTACTAATTCATTAATCAGAATCTCATTCACTTGTCAACCCAACAACATATACTTGAAATAGGTTTGCACTATATGTGCACTAAGAAACTCATAACGAATACTTATCTTAAGCTTGAATCAACTAAATAAGAAATTGATGGAAAGCACTAAATTCTAAAGTTATTTCTAATGACATTAACTTAATCTACTTAATATGAAACTTATAATCGTATGCAGAAAATGAACTAACTAGTTGGTAACTATAAACTCTGCTTTCCTTTGGGTGTAAGAATGGTCACAAAATGGAGTTTATGTGGCTGTAGGACAATCAAATGAAAGATTTTAAGCAACGAACATAAGCTTACTAATGACCTCATGTAGAAGAGAATGAAAGTAAATGAACGTGGATGCTCTCCAAGTGGGCCCCCTTGGATGAGCCTCCAAAATCTTAACCAAATCTAAAGATTACAAAAGCATCATAAAACTCATTGAAACTTTTTGACAACGAATATGACAGAACTAAAATATCTTTATTATTTTCAACTCCGAAACAAAGTACACTCGATGCTCAAGTAATATAAAATTTGCATTACATTCTTCATCTCTAACCGATGGATTTATAAGAGATTCTACAACTAGATAATTACATAGTCGGTCCACTCCCAACAAACTAGGAGGAAAAATTTAATGAGAAATAAAATCATAGAAGGATGAATCATTCTAGGACTTAGTCTCATGCACAAATATAGGCCAAGGTTTCGTCTAGATTTCCTCGACAAACCGACACATGTTTTGAAACAACAACTGCATCAACTGCAACTAGGAGTTTTGTGATAGTTAACATCTACTAGCTTGACTGGTTCAATAGTTTTATTTAATTAGGACTGCAATTCTTTGGATCAGCAATAGATGTCCTTTGTTGACTTGGTCTTTCATCTAGCTGTATACACAAAAGTTAACACACACAACATATATTTGAACAATACTACTTTTAATCAACATTTAATCAAGCATTCCCTTATCATTAAAATGGATTTAATATATCACTTATAAGGCTATTTAATAGATAGCAAAGTTAATAGGTTAAACACAAAAAGGATTATATCTATCTCAACCGTAATGTCTGAGTCATAAAATGACAAATCTAGCATAGCATAAAGTTCATAGAATAGCCAAAAAGATGACTATCATTTCCCCCCAACCTTAGTAATTCTTGTCCTCAAGCATTTGCAATATTTTATTTATGAAATCTGTCACTTTTGTCTCCCCTGTAGCCTGTACATATGGATCCCAATAAAAACCCCAATTTTGTTCTATTTCTTTCCAACAGGAATCCTCAACTTCTTTGTCATATGTTTGAAGGTTCTTCCATTTTGGAACAAGGTATAGTAAAAGTGGAGGGTGAATTGTGAGAGGAATCCACCTTTCCTGCAATGATCTTCCCAACTGGATGTACCTGATTGGCCTTTTCAATATTGCATGGTAATTCTGCAGAGAGTATGGTTCCTGCTACTTTAACTCATCTAGAAACCCATTCCATCGCTAAGAAAGGTATCCAAACACCATGCATGCTGAAGTATTAGCCATTGCTTCATATTCTTTGTACACTTATTCCCTTTTTGTCAAAACAAGGTCTCTGTTCTTGTTGTCACTTAAAATTTGATTCCATTGGTACAATACATTATCTAAGTTAGATGTCTCAGCTCTTAATTCCAATGGAAAAGTTGATTCTAGATCCCTGTATTGCCTAAACTGTTGCCCCCAACTATTCTGATTCTATATGTAAGAAATGAATGCCTTGAGCTGAATATCAGTAGTGTATAACAAAGGGTTCCAATGAGTGTCAATTGGAACTGCATAATTATGTAGATATAATTCACAAAGAAAGTTTTTGTAATCAAAATGTGAAGTCTCATATGCACATACAAAATCTCTTGGGGATAGCAGAGAAGAACATAAACCAAAAAACTCTCTTGATAACTGATAGGAAAGATATAGTTCTTTAAGTATAAAGAATATACTCTAGGTGGAGGCCAACATTGCACAATTTGAGGGACTAACTCCATGACCTCTCCCAAACTAGCTTTCAATTTCAGAATTTCCTTATCTTTCCTATTGATTTCATTCTACAATTTTTCCTTCTCTTGTTTCTAGGTTTCACTTTCCTCTTGAATGGTTTGATACATCTGAAAGAAAAATTTAGGCCACGTGAATGTTGGAGGAATTGGTAAGGGCACCCTTATTTTTTCTTGACTTATAGAAGCCATTTTCTTTGTAGGCATTGCAAGCTTATCCAAACCAACCATCCCTTCAGTTCCTAATTGAGTACCATCTTGCAGTGACACATTCAGATTAACAGTTAATTCTATCCCTTCTTTCTTCTTCATGCCTATATTTTCTGATGGAAAATCTTGAGGAGACGAAGGAGTTAGAGCTCTGGATGGTGGTTTATTGTACATCATCCTTACAAATTATCCTATAGAATAATTATTTGACTCAGTTTCAGTTTCTATAACCACTTCTTGGGGAATTTTCTTTACTTTTCCTTTAGATTTACCTAAATTCCGGTTACTATGCCTTAAAGGCGAATCAGGGGGTTTGGAACACATTATTTTTGTTTTGGCTACAATTTAAACTATAGATGTGGGTTTTTCTTTCTGGACTTTAGGTCTCGGAGGACTATCCTTTTCAACATCAGACACCCTTTGCACAAAAAATTCTTCCTGCTCCTTAAATATTTCCTTTAACGTTGTTTTAACTTTTGCAAACTCCTCCTTCTACTTTTTAGAAGGGGGTGAGGGTGCTAGGGTTTTTGTTTTCTGTGCATCTTTTTTCAAAAAAAATATTGATCATCAAAGTCTTTTGAAGAGGAGGCTTCTGATACTGATTTTCTCAACTTTTTGTTTCTAGAAGTCCTAGGTTGAGATAGAGACCCTAAATTTTGAGTTTTTTCCCCTTTAAGAAAACTATCCCAAGATAACCCAGGGTTTGTTTCTTGTACACTTCTCTCTACTAATAACTTAATCAAACAATTATGGGACACAAAGTTTTCCCTACCTTTTGGTGTTTCTGCAGACATCTTCTTCATCATGTGGTACAAAACACTCAGAATATTCATGTGTTTTCCATGGTGGAGATGAGAGAGAAGCTTAAAATGTAAAACATGTAGAAGAGATTAATGACCCTCATAAGTAAGATACTTAATAATGTATACTACTCTAGGAGCCCATATTTCTGGCAAAGATGTCCTACTTGTACCCTTCCTGGTAACCATTAATGAATGATCTCCCAAAATTATGAATTTTGCCCTTGTTGTTCTTGCATCAAATGTGTCTAAGCATTTTTCTCTAACTACAAGTAGTCTGGTTATCTTAGCTATGCATTCTTTTGTGGCTATTGCTTTGATCCCTCATACCATGGCTTCCCCATCTTGAAATGTGGATGCAAACTCATAGTCCACGACATTGTCAAGAATGTTGAGCTTCAAAAAGTAATCCAACCACCCATTTGCTTGAAATACTAGAAAATAGTTTGCATCTGAAAGAAGAAGTTCATGGTCTACCGGTTCATGCCTGATTGGTGGTCCTCCCATTTCTACAAACTCAATATTCTCTCAACACAAAGTGACTCCCTTCCTTATGAAGCTTAAACAAATTTCTTAACTTGCTACCCCCAATCTTTACATATTATGGAGCTAATTATAGTGCTTCATTTATCACATGTATAAATTGAAGACAACAGGGTGACAGGAAAGAAATTCAAAGGAAAAGCATGAGTTTGAGCTTAGGATAGCTTAAAATAAGTCTTTTTGCAAGGTGACTAATGTGTGAATTTGCATAGTTCTAGTTCACACTGCGCAAAAAAAAACACATCAAATAACCTCTCCCCCAACCAAAATTTCACATGGGTCCAGACATGGTTAGGGATGTCAAAATAAGAAGGTTGAAAAATAAATGATATTAAGTAATGATAAGGAAATAACTCAAATTAAATGCAATTAAGAGTAATAAGTAGAAAAATATGTGCACACATACCTGAAGTTGTGATGCATGTAATAAGTAATAATTACCAGTGTTGATGTGATTAGCGATAAGCATGCAATGTAACAACAGAGCCAAAGAATGAAAGAAAATAATGGCAAATAAAAAAGTGAAAGATAGAGATGAGGTGGAATGATGGTGGAAGAAAGAAGAAAGTGTTTCCATGTAGACATGAAAACTTTATTAGGAAGTTGGAAAATAGAACCTTATTCAGCATGTGGTGAACTAGGAAGCACGCCAAAGTTTCCTGTAGCAAATTTGAAATTCAGATTATTCGCGAATTGTTGCAAGAACTCCTATTTAGAACTAGCCCTGCGATAAAGGCAAAGCCTATGTCCATTTACCAATAAATTGAAATGGACTAGATCTATTGTGGTGAGTCACACAATACCATTGTCAAAGACCTCAACAACTTCATATGGTCCCATCCAACATGTCTGCAACTTTCACTGGGTATCTTGATAATTGGAGTCATATAATAGTGCCCAATCTCTAGAGGCAAATTTCTTATTTTTGATATTCTTATCATTCCATTTAGCCCTTTGTTGTTGGATGAGATTTGTATGATGAAGAGAATGCTTTCTATATTCATCAAGGGCATTAAGTTGCATGATACGTTCCTATTGTGCTTTAGCAATATATATTTCCAAGTTAAGGGTTGTTTGCAAAGTCTTGTATTCAAATTTTATTGGAAGAACAACTATTTTGCCATAAAGAAACTCAAATGGTGTGAAGCCAATAGTTGTCTTCCATGTCATTTTGTAAGCCCAAATTGCCTTAGTTACCTAGATGCCTAGTCCTTCTTATGGAGACCTACTATTTTTGTGAGAATGGATTCAATATCCCTGTTTGTGACCTCTGCTTGGCCACTAGCTTGGGGATGGTACAGAGTCGACTTTTTTATGATGAATTTTATTAGTAATTCATCAGGGCTATTATTAAATTAGAAGTGAATTGTGGCCCTTGATCAATTACTAGCTCCTTGGGGATTCCGTACCTAGTAAAAAATTCTTCATAAAGGAACTCTGCAACTTTATTATTTCTAGCATGTTTCATAGGTCTAACCTCCACCCATTTGGTAAAATAATCAGTACAAACAAGGATATAAGATTTACCATTAGAAGGAGGATCAATAGGACCAATAAAGTTCATTCCCCACTTATCAAAGGGATTGACAACTACTTGTGTTTGCAGAGGCATCTCATCAGATTTAGTTGGTCTTCCCATACATTGACAATGGTCACACTTCCTGGTATATTTGGTGGCATCATTGTGTAGGGTTGGCCAATAATAATCAATGTTGAGGATCTTCATGGCTGTTCGTTTTGTAGAAAAATTTCCTCCACATGGCTCATCATGACACACATGCAAAATGTCATAGGTTTCATCTTCTCTAACACATTTGTGTATCACATGGTTTGGCACAATATAATATAGACATCCTGCAATCGAAGAATATGGAATACTCTTTTCAACCAACAATATTTTCTCCTTTGGGGAAAAATAGGGAGGAACTTTGCCTGAAACCAGATAATTTACTATGTCTGCATACCATGGGGTATAAGTGCTGATAGAAAATAGTTGCTCATCTGAAAATGAATCATCAATGATAGGTTCAGAGCTAGATGTTGTAATCCTTGAGAGAAAATTTTCTACCACATTGGCCTTTCCTGGGTTGTCCACTATTATAATGTCAAAATCATGCAATAATAACAACGACCTAGCTAACTTGCTTGATACCAAAGGTTTGTTCATGAGATATTTGATGGTTACATGATCTATATGGACAAACACTAGATACCTAGTGATATAATGCCTGAATTTGTTGAAGTTGTAAACTATTGGTAGCATTTCCCTTTCTATCACTATGTAGTTTAACTCAACTCCCTACATGTTCTCACTCATGAAATATATGGCACGTTCATTGGCTCCTTCCTTTTGAACCAAAAAAACTCCAACTGCATATTCAAAGGCGTATGTATGAACAAGAAACATAAGTTCCCAGTTGGGTCCTCAGAGAACATGTGTTTTAGTTAAGGCATCCTTGAGTGTGGAGAATGCTTGATCACAAGAATCTATCCAGTTGAATTCAAATTATTTTGTTAAGAGTCCATTCTGTGGTCCAACTATTTTGCTAAAGTATTGGATCAATCTTCTGTAATATCCCGCATGACCTAGGAAGCTTCTTACATCTTTTTGCTTTCTAGGTACTGCTAGATTTTTGATAACTTCTATTTTGGTTGGGTCCACTTTAATACCAGATTGAGATATTTGGTGGCCTAGAACTATACCTTATGTCATCATCATGAAACACTTCTCGTTATTGAGGGATAAATGATGATCTTCACATATTTGCAAAACCTTCTCCAAATTGGATATGGCTACATCAAATGTTTTTTCATAGGTTGTTAAATCATTCATGTATATTTCCATATTGTTAAGAGAAATATCAAAGAAGATACTGATGACTGCCCTTTGAAATGTTGCAGGGGCATTGCACAAGACAAAAGGAAGAATTGAATAAGCGTATGTACCCCAAGGGCATGTGAAGATAGTTTTCTCTTGATCCTCAGGAGAAATTTTAATTTTTTTATATCCACTAAATCCATCTAGAAAAGAGAAATAGTGTTGCCCTCCTAGATTATCCAATACTTGATCAATAAAAGGTAATGTGAAGTGATCCTTCTTACTGGCTGCATTCAGTTCTCTATAGTCAACACATACTCTCCACTTGCCTCCTTTCTTTGGTACAAAGGAGATACCCACTGGCTATCTGAGATAGGATAGGTGAAGCCTGCATCTAATAATTTTTGGAATTCTTGTTTTACAATTCTCTTACTGCAGGGTTCACTCTCCTCTATGGTTGCTAGATTGGTTTGCAATCTTTGTTAATGTAAATTCTATGCATACAGAGAATAGGATCCAAACATTTCATATCATGATAATCCCAAGCAAAAGCATATTGGTGGGCTTTTAGAAGGATCGTCAAAGAGTCATGCTGGGTTTAGTCAACTTATTGTTGATATTTAGGAATCTTCATGGAGAAACCTCTAATTTCTTAGTCAGTTCTATCATTGATGTTGGAATAACAATGGGGGCCTTTACTTCATCTGGGAGAAATGTGTGCAACAGGTGTGTCTGGTCTTGGAATTCAAGAGTAGAGGGTGATGGCAACATCATTTGCAAAGGACATGAAAAGTGATTCTCTATTTCAGCTCCCAATTTGTAATTATTCTAAATAATTTGGGATAAAATTTTATCATCTTGTAATTTCAAGATAGGACTCCTACCACTCATCATTAATTATTGTAGAGAATTAAACTCCTCCTCAACATCATCACCCAAGTCAGGCCAAATTGCAGTATCATTCTCTTCATTGGGCTTGGCTGGTGGAAATAGAACAAGCTTCTTAGTGGTATTGCCATTTGAAATGGTCATATCTCCAGACCTACATCCTATATAGGCATCTGGAGTAGCTAACCATGGTCTTCCCAGTATAACAGGATATCCCCCCCATAATGGATTGAGGGGATAGAATCATAAAATTTGTTGGATATTCCCTATAATCTAGGGTGAAAATAAGGTCTTCAACAACCCCATCTGGTGTGATTGTGGAATTGTCTGCTAGTTGCAACATAGTGGGTGTATGCCTTAAAGTTGTGATGTTTAAATTTTGCATCAAGATTTTGGTCATGATATTTATAGCAACTCCCAAGTGTATAAGAGCATTTTTAAACAAAAACTCTATTAATGGTTATCCCTACCACTGGACTACCAAGATCAAAATACTTAGGAATTGCAACTTTCCCCAACACAATGTCTGCTAATTGGCCCATGACATGAACAATTTGGGGATCTTTTCTTTTTCTGCCTGGTTTCTTTAGGCACATTTCCCTTATGGCCTTACTATAGATGAGAACATCTTTGATGGCCTGAAATAAGGTTATTTTAACACAAACATGCTTGATCTAGTCTAGGAAATCAAAGGTTGGTTCCACTTTAGGTTCTTTAACTGCTAGCCTATGAGGAAATGGAGGGCCTAGCTCAATTGTCTATGTTTTCTTAGGTTGTCCTATTGGAGTAGACTTGGTGGTTCGAGGGTAAACATTTTCTAATTGGTCTCCTTGTGTTGAAGAAAGTTTAGTAATAATTGGTGAATGAGGGGCCCTCAGGTCCTTTTCTAAGTGTAATTGCATGTTACTGATATTCCTAGCATAGGTAGGGTATTGAATAGGGTCAGTGGCAAACACTTGTTGTGTTTTGTTGTTAGGATTTGGTGCAGGTTGTGCTAGCAATTAAGTGGGTTTAGTTGCATTGGCATTTTTGTTAGCTTGAGGTAATAGGGCTTGCTAAGGAGGAGGAATAGGTGGTTGCATGTAGTCAACTGATTGGCTTTGTCATTGTTGTTCTCCTCTCCATTGAGGTGTTGTTTTCCAGTTCCCTTAAGGGGGTTTCCAATTACCTTGAGGCAGATGCATATTCATATTTGGGTAATTTGGACAATAAGGAGGTTGGTTTCCTCAATAGTTTGGCCCATAATTTGACCAATTGGAAGGATTTTGGAATTTCCAATTATTACTATTAGCATTTGGATTTGCATAAGGAATATTGAAAGAAAGAGGATCTTGAGGCATACCTTGTCTTGGTGCCCATGGTCTCCTTTGTGCCATAAAGAAGACTTGTCCTTCCTCATACTCAATTGGTCTGAATTCTAGATACTCACGCTTTCTCTCAATGCTCTCAATGTTTTTGCATCTGCAATCCCTCTTCTTTTGTCTGCAGTGAGGGCAATATTCTGCTAGCATAGATTCTTCTTCAACATGCTTCTTATTGGCTTGAAGTGTGTCCAATTGTGTTGTCATATTGTTGATAATATCTTCCTTGAAATCTTTCAGCAGATGAGTTATCTCCATCCTAGAAACTGTTGAAGATGCTTTTGTTGCTGTAGAAATAAACCTCTAGTACCTACCCTTCTTGGCATAAGCCCTGGAATATTTCTAGTAAAGCTTCTTGATATCATCCAATTGAGCTTGAGTAATGTCTCCTCCTCCCATAAGGTCAAGTGCTTCACTACAATCCTCATTGATTCCCCTTAGAAGGGATTCTTCTCTCAGAGTGTTATGCTTGGATTTCCTGAAACTGAACATAAACCTTTCAAGATAATCTTCCAGACTTTCATGCTCCTTTTGTGACATTTGGAAGATATCATCACCATGTCGGCCAATTCCTCTGCAATAGCCTTTATATTTCTCCAAAAACGTTGTCTTCATCTCATCCCAAGTAGTTATTATATCCCTACTTAAACTCATAAACCATCTAAGAGAATCTTCTTTCAGTGTAGTGGAGTATAGCTTGAGTTTATGGGCATTGGTGGTATAATCATAACTTCTGCAGAGGATATCAAATTCAAACAAGAAGGTGTCTAGGTCTTCAATGACTAGGCCGTAGAATTTTTGAAGAGAGGAAGCTGGAATATTCTTCAGATTTGTATTATCATGTTGGTCAGGAATAGGGAATTCAAAAGTAGGATTGGGAGGTGGAGGACCTCCCCCACAAGGGGCTTCCATTTGTGGTTGATAAAGAACTAGAGGTAAAATATTTTCTTCAAGGGGATCATTTAAGAAATTAAGGTCTCCTTCTGATAGATCAAAAATACCTTGGTTTCTATCTTCCGTAAAGGCTTCAACAAAAGGATTTATATCTGGGGCTTGATAGGGACTTATTTCAAGATTAGACTGAGAGGGAAGGAATCTTCCTAATGCATCCTTCCTTCTTCCCCTATGCATGCAGATTTTTTCTCAATTACCAATATACCTATGCAAAATGTTGCGTGATAAGTTTATATTTCTTTTCTCAAATGATTCAAAGGTGCCTCGAACTCTAATGACATCTACTTAAGGCTTAAAAATTCTAAATCCTATATTTCCAATAAGTTCTTAGTTTGACACCATCCTCGGCAATGGTGTTGAAAATGTCGGTTCCTAATAATGCCCTAGTAATTGAGACACATTTTCTCGACCGAAAGGATCCATTCTCTGCAAATCATTCGACTACTAGTTCATTAATCAAAATCTCATTCACTTGTCAACCCAAGAACGTATACTTGAAATAGGTTTGCACTATATGTGCACTAAGAAACTCATTAGGAACACTTATCTTAAGATTGAAGAAAATAAATAAGAAATTGATGGAAAGCACCGAATTCTAAAGTTGTTTCTATTGACATTAACTTAATCTACTTAATATAAAACTATAACCTTATGCAGAAAATGAACTAACCAACTGGTAACTATAAACTTTGCTTTCCTTTGGCTGCATGAACAAGCACATAATGAAATTTATGTGGTTGCTTGAAAATCAACTAAAAGATTCTAACCAATAAACACAATCTTACTAATGAACTCATGCAAAAGAGAGTGAAAGTAAATGAACGTGGATGCTCTCCAAGTGGCTCCCCTTGGATGAGCCTCCAAAATCTTAACCAAATCTAAAGATTACAAAAGCATCATAAAACTCATTGAAACTTTTTGACAGTGAATATGACATAATTGAAATCTATTTATTATTTTCAACTATGAACAAAGTACACTCGATGCTGAAGTAAGATAAAAAATGCATTACATTCTTCATCTTTAACTGATGGATTTATAAGAGATTCTACAACTAACTAACTACACAACAGATCCACTCCCAACAAACTAGGAGGACACATTTTATTAGAAATAAAAACATATAAGGATGAATCATTCTAGAACTCAGTCTTATGCAAAAATATAGGCCAAGGTTTCCTCTAGATTTCCTCGACAAATCGGCACATGTTCTGAAACAACAATTGCATCAACCACAACTAGGAGTTTTGTGATAGTTAACAACTGTTGGCTTGACTAATTCAATAGTTTTATTTGATCAGAACTGCAATTCTTCAGATCAACAACAAATGTCCTTTGTTGACTTGGTCTTTCCTCTATTTGTATACACATAAGTTAACACACACAACATATATTTGAACAATACTACTTTTAATCAAGCATTCCCTTATCATTAAAATGGATTTAATATATCATTTATAAGGTTGTTTAATAGATAGAAAAGTTCATAGGTTAAACACAAAAAGGCTTATATCTATCTCAACTGTAATGTCTGAGTCACAAAATGACAAATATAGCATAGCATAAAGTTCATAAAATAGCCAAAATATGACTCATCAGCCTGCTCAGCCTTCGTCTTGGCTTTTTCTTGACTTTGCTAATTGTTTGTCTTGTGAACACTAGTGCACCGTGGAGACATCTGCACACTGTGTTAGCATCCTGTGAATCTATAGACTAAAGTTAGTCATTTGATCTTAATGCTTATGATTGGCTGAGTTTGTAATACCTCTTCTGGTTCCCACCTATGTTGGTTTTGTTCCTAGGCTTCATATATTGCCTTGGGAGCTTCATTTTGGCTCTCTACACTCTTTGAATGATTTCTCTAAGAACTCTAAGATATTGAAGGAACTTGTAGTACCTCTTTATTCATAATCTCCAAGACTCTTGGCTCTTTTGCATACATATTTACTCTTTCGTTTACTTCACACTCTCATCATCTTGATACTCTAAGGAGAACCTCCTCCTCCTTCTCCATTTGGGAAGCTCTTCATTGTGGGTGTGAAAGGGGAGTTTATTTTCTCTTGCATCTTATCATTTTAATCTCTATAGCATATCTATTATTAGTATCTCTTTTATATCTATTTTGGTTATCTATTTTATGTATCTCTCTTGGCTTTCCATGAAGGTGGAAACAACAAAGCGGGGGTCTTACTATAGCAGACCTCTATAAACATCCCCACCATTTTCTCTCGGTCGTGTTTGTAGGTCTGACTGGAGAAAGGATTGCTTTGCTGGGGGGCTTCAATCATGGACCAACTATGAGATATTCCTCTCCCCTTCTCTTCTTTCATATTCAATATTATAGTCGTTTCATTCTCTATCAGTCTTTTATTTAGCTTAAAGTCTACCTAAAATATATATTAGTCGCTCTGTACTTTTGGTTCACATATTTATGCTTTGTTCATACAAGACGTTAGCATGTCAAGCTATCGTCCTTGACCCACACATGCATCCTAGAGTAGAGACTGTGTAGAGGTTACCAGAGAGTCTCTATGACCCATCCTTTCAAGTTTGGTAGTTTGATAGACTTATCCAATAAATTATGCTTATAGGTTTTGGTAGTTAGTAGTCTATATCTCCTAGCTTACTTGAGTGTCAGTTTAGTAAGTTGGAGTAGGTCTATTTACTCCTTTGGGTTTTCCTCACCTTGAGGTTAACGAATTTCCTCCTCCACAAGAGAGAAAATGGATAGTTGGACTTCTAATGCCCAAAATGGGAGTTACACTTTCTAGAACATTCTAGGGTGGTTACACTTTCCCAGATAAAGAAGGTGAAGGGGGGTTACACTTTATTGAGGACAACTCAATAGTGAAAATTATGGCTCTAGCTTGTATATTTTTCTTCATAGAACGAAATTTCTTTGTAATAAGAAAGTGCACATGATTATAACCTATAATATTTTAATATTGTAATTCATTTTCATGAAAGTAATAGAATTTTGTTGTTTCCCCACTTGTATTTGTCTTGTTCATCTCTGTTGTGGTTTCCTACATGTGTGTTGGGTACAGTTCTCCCTTTTTCACTAACCAATTTATAATTTTATATCCTTGAGCTAGCCAAACACAAATTGTAGATATATAGAGCAAAATGAGGAAAAATGAAACACAACAAAATGAGGTGTCACTAGTTATAACATAATTTTTCTTTAGAATAAGATCTATAAGTGTATTAATGACCTACTTGATAAGATTTAATAATTCACACATAATATAAGTAGTATCTCTACCCACTATATCACAAAAATCTTGAAAGAATGCCAAAGGAATCCATCAGAACCAATTGGCTTAAACACACCAAAGGAGAAGAGATTAGCCATAAATTCAACTTTGCAAACCTCTTTAATAATTTGAAAATTATTTTAGGCAAAATTAGTGAAAAAAGGATGCAGGAGGTTTTGTTGAAATATCATTTTGTCATCTCTAGGGTGGTCAAGTTGATTTTGGGCCACCTTTTTCAGAGAACTAATCACAAGTACAGGGTGAATACAGAAATTCCCATGGTCTTTCTTGCAACTCTGCTTCTTTTTGGGCTTTCCAAGAAAAAAACAGAGATATTATATAGGAATTTATTCAAATTTGACTTATTGGGGGGGCTAGATCAAGTTATTAGGAACATTGATGAGGAATTGGCAATCCCATTACCAATAGATTTTGGGCTGACCTTTAAGAATGGGAAAAAAACTGCCAAGATTCTATTGGAAATTAACACTCATTTGGTGGCTTCTGATGGTTCATTATTGGTTTAAGGTTGTCATTGATGGAAAATATTGATGGAGATTTGATTCGATAGCCTTAATTATTCTTAACTGGAAGCAGATGTCAATCGGTAGCTAGTTAACTAGTGTTTTACGAAGAACATAGTAGTTTTGGGTCCGGAAGCTTTCTGGTGATTTCAGTGTATTGAATCATGTTTGGATTGATTGGGCCGACATTGTAACATTATTTTATTTTTGTTTTGGTGATCCGCATTTATCCTTTGTGATCCGGTCAAGCTGACATGTGACTACATGTTACACTAGCAAGCAAGCATGGTAAATGACCTATTTTTTGATTGCGGATATGTAAGACCGGTGTTGATGATATTTTTGGTGTGTGTTATGATTATGCGAGTGAGGGGTGATCAAGAATCCATTTTGGTGCAACTTCACATGTACATTCTTGATCTGCTAGCTGACTAAGACAATGAGTAAGTCAGAATAGAGAAGATCACCAAAGGTGACCTAGTCAGTATATTTGGCACTCAATTGGAACTCATCCAAGTTTTATAGATGCTATTTTGGAGTTCATTTTGCTGTAACTCATCATTAGAATTAATCAGTAAGGCAGTGAGACTTCTGAGGTTGTAGCCCTTATTGTATTTGAGCAGTGAGATCTAGGCAGTGTGCCTGAATGCGTGTGCATTCCCTATATTATAATATTGTTTTTCTATTCTCCATAGTGGAACAATATTGTGGGTTCAAATCCAACCGTGGTTTTTCCCATTTGGGTTTTCAAGTAAAAAATTTGGTGTTATGCTTTTGTGGTTGTTTGTTCTATGTTTTTGCATTTCAGTTTCATTTGTATGCTTCTGGTGGTTTAAAGTTAAGTTTGAAAATTCGCTAACCAATAGAGCACTAATTCACCCCTCCCCCTCAATTATCCCTGAATCCAACAATTGGTATCAGAGCCTAGTTCCTCTCATGAAGGTTAACCGCTTGAAGAAGGTCCAAGAGATTGACTCAATGGATTTCGGTTTTCAAAGACAACTTAGTGTGGCACTTGAGGATCTTGATGCAGCAAGAAATAAGATCAGTTCCTTGAAGATAAACCTTAATGTTGCTGATGATTTCATTTTTGACTTGAAGGATCAAGTGAGCACATCAAGATATAAGAAGAAAGAATTGATGGACAAGCTGAAGGAGAAACAAGATCAAATCATGGAAAATCAGGGTAAAGATGATGAATGTGACAAGCTTGAGAGAGAGAATTTTGCCTTGAAGAATGAGATGCAATCCATTGTGACGAGGTTGACTAAGCAGATTGAGGACCAGAAGAAAAATGAAGAAAACCTAGCACAATCATTGAAGGAAAGATTTGATGACTACTTCAGGCTTACCTATGAGAATGATCAGTTGAAGCTTGAGTTGACACAGTCAAGGAACAATGGTCAAGAAATTGGAAGACAAATTGTTTCCTTAAGGGATGAACTTGCTACTACTAATGAATATAAAGACAAATTCAAAGCTAGCTCAACAAGGCTTGATGAGATGTTGGAAAGTCAGAGACATGGAAAGGAGATACGAGGACTTAAATTTGAGAAAGGAGAATCCTTTGAATTTGGACAAGGCAATGAAAAACCTGATCAAAAGAAGAGGAAGAATGCTCTGGTAAGACAACCTAATACTCATAAATTCAATGGTAGATGCTTTACTTGCAACAAATTAATTCATATGGAGAATCAATGCAGAAGTAGGATGAATAATGGAATGTACAACATGAATAGTGTTCCTACCTTTATTGATCAGTGTTTCATATGCAATAATTTTGGTCACAAGTCAAATATGTGTAGAGAAGTAATGAATAAATTCAAAAATAAGAGGTGCTATGCTTGTGGGATATTTTGACATATCTCTAACTGGTGTAGGATGAGGCCAAATTAGATGAACTTCAGACCTATGTAGAGAAATATTGTTTGCCATGCATGCAATGAAACCAGTCACATTGCTAAGTACTGCAGAAGCAAGAATAGTGCTCTAGTAGACAAGAACACATCAGATGAGAAGGGAAAGGAAAATGTAGAAGAAATTAGAGACAAACATGAGAAGATGTGGGTCAGAAAAGATGAATCTAAAGCATAAAATAGATTTGCACTTGAATTGGGTGCAGGATCTTCATCCGGTAACTAGGGCTTTATGCCTTAGGAGGAAATTTTCATATATATTCTAAGAACCCCCTCTTCGTTGATCTACAATCAATTCTAGAAGTTTTCAGAAGGCTTAAATCACATGTGCAGATGTTAGCTAGAAGTTTTAGAGAAGAATTGGTGCTTTGGTAAGCGACTCTATAAAAATCATGGTAACCGGTTGCAACATTTATGGCAATGGAAAATTAGGTTTTCAAAAGATAAAAAGGAACTTCAAAGCTTCATTTGTCACAATGCGATCAAGTGAATACTACATAGAAGGAGAGCGTTTAGCAGTTTGGCAATTTCAACAACGATTTTAACTACTCTAAAGTGAATTCCAATGCCTGGTTGCAAATCAAGGTATTTATCTGTTCAAACTATCTATTTTTGCAAACCCTAAGTTTGAAATGGCTTCAGCTTCTAGTATTGCTACCCCATTGGTCATGGAGATTAAGGATAGGGCCAAACCTATCTTCAAGAAACACCCTTTCAAGGTGTAGCGTCCTAAAATTGTGACACTTGCAATTTCAACTACATTTGGGTCTTCACGATGGTGACGCAACACTGAACCTGAATGGAGACCCCGAAACTTGTCCATGACATCAAAAACTGCATTTTTCAGCACCTTGGCCTGATCCTCCTTACACCCTATTGTCCTGAGAGGTGGGACCATGATGCCCAGTGCCTTGGTCCCTGGCCCTATTTTGGGCCTGGTCTCTTATGGGGCTTCGGGTCTTTTAGTTTGCAAATTGGAAAATAAGGTTGCTATGTCGGCCCAAGGTCGGAAAAATCAGTCTATCAACCCTAATTGGCAAGTATATAAACTACATTTTCCTCTCCCATTTGGAGATAAAAAAAAAAAAGAGGAAGGACATATGTGTACAAGACGCAGAAGCGATATTCAAACATTCAAGCATTCAAGCATTCAAGCATTCCTTCAAGCAATCAATCATTCTAAATCTCCATTCAAGGCTAAGTGTTGCATTCAAGACAAGGATTCAACCATTGAAGAGGAGATCACATACAACATACAACATACAACAACATTTACACCTTTGCATGTAAGAATACAAACATTCTTATAACAAGGTATCAGTACTTTATTACATTACAAACATTTACATTTACAACATTCTCATTTCTTGGTTAATTCCAAAATCGGGGTTTAACCTAAAGGCGAACCCCTAATCCCTAACCCCCCAATCGTCCTCTCTTTTCTGTGTGTAGGTTGCAGGTACGCGGCTGTAATTGAAGATCTGGAATCCTTGTGCAGAGATGAATAGATCCCCCTTCGTTTCGCGGATTTTTCGGAGGACCGTGTGCACGCCGAGCACCATCGTCCCGTCAACTTTCACTCAAATTTGTAGGACAGCTCCGTCTCGACATTTTACTGCTAATTCCAGGTCCACAGCTTTATCCCATATTCCTATCTCTGTTTATAAGCGAATCTTTCTCACTTTTCATGCATTCCTAGCTCAATCCTTCTATCTACATTCTTTACAAAAGAGGGTAGCCTTGCTGTCTTAACCCTTGAAACTCATTTAGAATCCAATCTTGCATTGTGTGGGATTGGATCTTGTGGGTTTCAACCCCTCTTTTGAATGTAAAGTCTCCCCTAAGTGAAAATCGCCAACCCTAGTGACCTCCTTTCTCTCTCCTTGGAGTGGTGGGGGGAACACCTGGGGTTCGATCGCGATTTTCCGCTTTACATTTTGGTGAACCCGACGTGAACATCCTTTCTGATTATTCATGGTTAGATCTGAAAAAATTGGATTCCTTGATTACATTTCCATGTTTGATCTTTTGCAAATTTTAGAGGTTAATTGCATAAAAACCCTAAATTTTCTTTTTAGTAATTAAGCTTGTGAAATGTCTAATTGTTAATGCTTGTTTCAGATCTACCCTTCTATTGCAAATTATCAATTCATATTTATGCTTTAATTCTGAAAATTAAGTGGTTAAGTGTCAAAACCCTAATTTTTAAAACCCTCTTGATTCAACCTTTGACTGACAATTTCACTGATCAAAACATCTCCAAATCAGCTGTAACTTTGGATTCCGCAACAAAATCATAGTATCTTTCATCCCTAAAAATTTGGAAAAAAGTTGTGAGGACCGTGTGCACCCCGAGCGCCATCGTCCCTGATATTTTTTCCAAAATTTCGGGAGTTAGATCTTACTGTATTTTTTTGCTAAAATCTAGAATTTTGGCTGATTTCATCAATTCTAACACTTTCAAAATTAAAGTCAAAGTTGATCTAGTGATTGCTTGGATTAAGGCTCCTAATCATTCAAAAATTATTGAAATTGAAATTTTGTGTCAAAATTGTGTTTCTTACTATCCTAAATCTGAAAAGTGTGTTGGCATTCATTCAAAGTTTCAGTACTTTATTCAATTTTTGCAATTTGTGACTTTTGAAATTAAGTGTTTAATTACACCAACTTTGATTTCCGCTTTCAAAATTGAATTTTGCATGAAATTGAGTCAACTTTTAAATTTCAAAGCTTGCATTGCTCTTAGTATTCCCTCTAAAATCATAAAATTCAAAATTTCAGTTTCCCTCTCTTTTTCAAAATTCAAATTTTGCATTTTTCAACAATCTTGGTAGGGTTCAATTTTGAGATTGCAACTTTAATTTGGCCTATCTACGGATCATAAAATCACTCAATTTTTTCAGATTAGCTTTAAAATCATCATAACTTTCATCTCTGAAAATTTCGAAAAAAGTTGCGAGGACTGTGTGCACTCCGTTCGCCACGGTCCCTGACATTTTTTCGGAAATTTCGGGAGATTGTCGTGATTGCATTTAACAGCTTAAATCTAGGAGATTGGCTGATTTTATTGAAATTTGCTACCTCTAAATTCAAAATCTTCTCTCCCTCTCTAGTGCATGAGTTTTACAACAATAAGCCCTACTTACACTATTCCCGTTAGACGAAGCCATAGAATTAAGTCTTTCCAAGGTTTAATTACCAAGGAGCTGGAACCTAATTTGAATAGCCTTTTTAACGAGGACACGGATAATTCCTCTAATCCTCCTAATGATGAAGAAGCTCTCCATGAGGTTTCTGTAGAACAACTTTCGAAATTGGATAACCAATTTGATGATTTTTAGCAATGGATGTCTCAAGAGTATCCCAATAGTCAAGCTCTTTCATTAATTGAGGGTCTAAAACGTATGGTTCAAAGTGATAAGAATGGAATTGATATTTTGCATGGTATTGCACACATTGTGGATTCGAATGTGATGCCTATGAAGAGTTGTGCTGAAACTTTAGGTTATACACAACCTCCCACTCAAGTTAATCATTCTATTCCTTTGACAACTTCTATTGCTAGCATACCTACCTTTCCATCAAACATAATGACTACTTCTATACAAAACATTCTGCCTATGATCACCAGTCATGGGGGCAATCCTTCCTCTTCAATTAACCCTCTTCCTTCATTCAATCCAACTTCTTCATTCATTCCTTCAATAAGTGTTCCTATTACATCTCCACAAATGAACATGACGCAAGGGGGCAATTCATTCAACCATTCCATTCCTCCTTGAAGTTCTCCTTTTTTCCAACCATCTCCTATGACTAACTATCATAGTGTCCCGCCACCTTACTCTCAATCAATACCTTCTTTCAATAACATAATACCTCCATCACAATCTAACATGTCTAATATGAATTCTTCGATTGAAGCGACCATTAACAATCTTGCACAAACTGTCTCTTCTTTACAGCAACAAATTGCCTCTATGCATCAATTTAAGTTTAGTGTGCCCACATTTGATGTTGCGAGCCCACTTTCTCTTGACATTGTTCGAGCTATTCCCCCTAAGCATGTTGAAATCCCGCATTTGGAGCCTTATAATGGTAAAGGTGATCCTCTAACACATGTTAAGACTTTTCAAACAATATGCACCGATTTTGCTTATGACCAAAGGTTGCTTGCAAAACTGTTTACTAGGACATTAAGAGATAAAGCCGTACAATGGTATTGCTCGTTGCCTTCTTATTCTATTACTTCTTTTGAACAACTTGCAAATGCTTTTATTCAACAATTTCAAAACAATATAAGTCCTAAAGTTACTTTGATTGATTTAATGCATTGTAAACAAGGTGTTAAAGAAAAAGTGACTGATTTCATTGGTAGATATAAGCATTTGTGTGCTCAAATTTATTTTCCAGTGCCTGACAATGATATTCAAAGAATCTTTATTTCTAATTTACAAAAATATATTAGAGAAAAACTTCTGTTTTCTGAGTTTACTTCTTTCCAACAGTTGTGTGCAACTCTTCACAATTATCAACTGACTGTGAGTCAAATGGAATAAGCAAATCCTATGGCTCTGAGTGATAAGGGTGATAGTAGTCAACAACCATTTGGAAAGTTTAAACCAAACAGAGAGTCTGTTAAGTTCAATGAAAACATCA
This sequence comes from Cryptomeria japonica, assembly GCF_030272615.1. NCBI lineage: Eukaryota > Viridiplantae > Streptophyta > Pinopsida > Cupressales > Cupressaceae > Cryptomeria > Cryptomeria japonica. Next base: position 753,322,478 of record NC_081411.1, on the reverse strand, counting down.
TCAACAACAATGTGAATGCAGCATCAGGTGTGCCTCCTATTTCTAAATTTTTCAAGAAAGAAAGAAAGTTTACTCCTTTGAATGAATCATTGCATAGTATTATGAATAAGTTATTGGAACAAAATGTGCTTACTCTCCCTCCTATAAGGCAAATAGATCCTGCAAAGATTAATTCACCCTATTTTGATAACAAATCTTTTTGTCAATTTCATCGTCAACCTGGGGATGATACTGAAAAATGTTTTGCTTTAAAGGGTAAAATTCAAGATTTGATTGATAATAATACTACCTCTGTTTCAGGAGTGAATGATAAAGGCAACACATCTGTAGCTCCTCCTAACCAAAATCTTAAGATTTTTACTGATCCATTACCTTCTTATACCTCTAATGTGATTGAGACTAATGATTCCTCTTTCTCATTTGATGGTCTTGTGTCTATGACTTCGAATGTGATTAACTTTGTAGAGCAACAAGAAAACCCTAAAGAACCTTCCATCACATTTGATTCTAGTGAAACTATCAGGGCACCTGATGGTCCTTTATATATAGTTGCAAAAGTCAAGAATACACCTTGTCGTGGAGTGCTTATTGATTCTTCTTGCATGGTTAATGTTATTACTGAAGAATTTCTCTTTACTTTACAATTGAATCAAGTGATCTATGACAAAACAGATGTGATTGTGAAATTATTTGATGCATTTTCTTCTCCTGCAATTGGTTCTATTACATTACCTATTGAAGTCCATAACAAATCCCTTGATGTGAACTTTGCTATTATTCCATCTTCCGAACAATTTCGTGTGAAGCTAGGCTATCCTTGGCTATCTTCCATGAAAGCTATTGCTTCTCCTATTCATAAATGTTTGAAATTTCCCCATGATGGTGAAGTTGTTACTGTCAATCATAGTCTCTTTAAACCAGCTGAAAGAACTTCTAGCGTTCCTATTGATTATTTTTGGCCTAAACAATTCCAACCTCTTCCACCGCGAAGTGATCATCTTTTCAAATCTTATCAAAAGTGGAAGACAGATATGATCCTATCTCTAAGTGAACCTAGAACACCCAAACTTGATATTCCTATCGTTCTTGAGAAGGAAGTTCTCCCTTTGAAAGATAAAACTAATGTCTTTCCTCAAGAAGATTCCCAACCCATTCCTATGGATGTGACTATGTCTATGTCTAATAAACTTTCTAAAAGTAAACCTATACCTCCTCGTCATGATGGACTTGGTCTCCTTCCTAAACCAAATATTCCTCCCTTATATGGAGCAGTTCCTCCTCCTTCCTCTTATGGAGAGAAGAGACCTTCCTCTTCTCCTATTATCCAGCCTAAGAGACCACAACCTAAACACCCAAGTGATAAGGATGAGAACATTCCTCCTCCTCAATCTTCTCAACTTCCTACTAAGACTAGACGAAATCGTTCTGCATGTGAACGTCGATGGAAGCGTCGTCTTAGAGCTCAAGCAGCTGCTTCTCAAACTTTGCAATCTCCAAAAACACCTTCAACAAGCATTATTCCATTTTCTCCAAAATCTCCTAAACATAAGATGCATGATGGTTTTGATCCTGTGCAAGTTAAAGATCCTATTTTTATAAATTTTGATGATGATATAGATGAAAATGTTATTCATGATGAAAATGTTACTTCTCTTGCTTCTGATAGTGAATATGAATATGTTGATGTTGATAACCATTTATCTAATGAATTTTCTAAAGCACTTATCCTAGCTCCTAGACAAGAACAACGTGGCTTGGAACATGAACATAGCCCTTGTTTGGATCTTGTGATAGCTCCATCTGCTGTGTTGAATGTTCCTCCTCTAGCGTGTTTCCTACCTTCCCGAAATATTGATCAGCAAGATCGGGGGGTGGATGATGTGCTAGACTAGTTTCATTAGCATAGAAGACTCTCTCCTCCTCTCTTGTGTTACTTCTTCTATGTGTTATTCTCATTCTTCTATTTGTTGTCCTTAGTGTTGTCTACTTGAGGATGATGCAAAGCATTGAGATCTCTTTTGGTCTCTCTCATGTTGACTCAAAAGACACATGTGTTCCCTTCTTCTAGGTGACCTTCCTTGATTGGGGAATGAAGAACAATTATGCATACATATATATGATATACATGAATTATCATATAGCATACTAACCCCGAGGAAAGCGAAGTCACCTCGTGCTTTGTGTTTTGTGTCTATTATCCTTGTGTTTATCTCACACTTGGGGGCTAAATCTTTGTGATAACGTGCTCCTTTCCCTTCTCATTTCTTATGTGTATGACTACCTTAAAGCAATCACCCCCGTTGAGGCATGTGCGATCGCTTTAACATAGGGGGGCATACACCCCGTCTATCCCTTCAGGATACTGGAAAATTTCTTGGCGAACTTAGCTTTGCCTTGAAAATTTTTGGTATTTTTCTTGCATGACTCATAGTGAGGGAACCTTACTATTGATAGTCATGGTTCTCCCTCGCGATCTTCCCTTTTACTTTGTCAATCGAAGTCGTAAGATCCTTAGTCCACTGGGGGCTTGGTGTGTCTTGCCTCCTTGACGTGGTGAAAGTCTTTCAATGTTGTTTCCTTGTACTTTGCCAGAAGTATGAGCATACGCTTATACTCCCGCTAAAGTGGGGGCTAAATGTAGCATCCTAAAATTGCGACACTTGCAATTTCGACTTCATTTGGGTCTTCACGATGGCAACGCAACACTGAACCTGAATAGAGACCCTGAAACTTGTTCATGACATCAAAAACTGCATTTTTCAGCACCCTGGCCTGATCCTCCTTGCACCCTGTTGTCCCGGGAGGTGGGACCATGGCACCCAGCGCCTTGGTACCTGGCCCTATTTTGGGCCCGGTCTCTTATGGGGCTTCGAGTCTTTTAGTTTGCAAATTGGAAAATAAGGTTGCTATGTCGGCCCAAGGTCGGAAAAATCAGTCTATCAACCCTAATTGGCAAGTATATAAACTACATTTTCCTCTCCCATTTGGAGATTAAAAAAAAAAAAGAGGAAGGACATATGTGTACAAGACGCGGAAGTGATATTCAAACATTCAAGCATTCCTTCAAGCAATTGATCGTTCTAAATCTCCATTCAAGGCTAAGTGTTGCATTCAAGACAAGGATTCAACCATTGAAGAGGAGATCACATACAACATACAACATACAACAACATTTACACCTTCACATGTAAGAATACAAACATTCTTATAACAAGGTATCAGTACTTTATTACATTACAAACATTTACATTTATAGCATTCTCATTTCTTGGTTAATTCCAAAATCGGGGTTTGACCTAAAGGCAAACCCCTAATCCCTAACCCCCCAATCATCCTCTCTTTTCTGTGTGTAGGTTGCAAGTACGCGGCTGTAATTGAAGATCTGGAATCCTTGTGCAGAGACGAATAGATCCCCCTTCGTTTTGCGGATTTTTCGGAGGACCGTGTGCACGCCGGGTGCCATCGTCCCGTCAACTTTCGCTCAAATTTGTAGGACAGCTCCGTCTCGACATTTTACTACTAATTCCAGGTCCGTATCTTCATCCCATATTCCTATCTCTGTTTATAAGCGAATCTTTCTCACTTTTCATGCATTCCTAGCTCAATCCTTCTATCTACATTCTTTACAAAAGAGGGTAGCCTTGCTGTCTTAACCCTTGAAACTCATTTAGAATCCAATCTTGCATTGTGTGGGATTGGATCTTGTGGGTTTCAACCCCTCTTTTGAATGTAAAGTCTCCCCTAAGTGAAAACCATCAACCCTAGTGACCTCCTTTCTCTCTCCTTCGAGTGGTGGGGGGAACACTTGGGGTTCGATCGCGATTTTTCGCTTTACATAAGGCTATTGAAGACGATCTAAAAGATGCATTTTCTTCGATACCCTACGATGTCCTTCACAATATATATATTAGGGCATACATACATTGTGATCTCGAGGAGATTGGTAACATGGATATGTTAAACCTATATAACAAACACTTGGAGGTCAGTTTGGGAAAACTCAAACCAGAATACAAGGTTCTTCAGGACAAGTGTTTTTCACAGTTCATCCATTTTCTATTGTTTGACGAAGCAAAATGGATCTGGTACATTCTCAGTTGAGTTCATGATGAGTTTATATGGCTTGACAGGCACCACAAGATTACCAAACAAGCAATTCGAGTTGTGACATGCCTCAATGAAATTGGTGAAGTACCTAGCACGAGGAAAGTGTCGAATAACATAGTGATAGCTACTACTAGTTCCAAGTTTGACAATAGAGAAATAACTATAAACAATATTCTGGAGCATGATGTGAAGTTTGCATCTATGGTGGTTGCATACAAAGTTTACCAGTCCAATAGACATAACTTTGTCTCTGAAATTGCCATTTACTCTACATATCAGATGTTGAAGAATGACATGAGATATGACCAGTGTAGAATCCTCCTGAATGAGTTGATAAGTAATTTGAAGAAGATCAAGCAAGATAAGAAGCACACTTTCAAATATGGAGCTCTTCTTATTTGCTTGGCCTTATATTTATTGAATGAGACACCCGATGTGAAAGGAAAGGTCGAATGGGCCTATGATAGACTGGTGGCTATGCAAATTAAAGAGGGATAATGGGGAATATGAGATGCTGCAATGAGAATATCTGCTCTCTACGGATACTTCTAATCTTTCCAAGCTGCAATGAAAAGAATAGAGAGAATCCCTAAAGAGATTGTTGAAAGTATGAGCAAACCATTTGCTTCATGGTAGATAAAGATCAATGTCAAATAGAAGCTGTGGATCCCAGAATAGTTTGGATCATTCCCATGGGGTATTAAGTTGATTCTATCACTCTCAACACATATGCTCAACACTTATTGAGTCAACTGGTGGGTCCTAAAGAAGAGAGATTTGGAACATTCAAGGAGAAAGACCTTGAATTACACAGACAATTCACTACACCTGCTAGATAAAGGAAAGTTACAAAGATGGTTGAGGAAGTAGTAGTGCAGATGGGGTTTACTCGTGAGGAGGTGAAGCAGGCAAGAGAAAAACATGTTCATAAGGAGGCCAAAGAGGAAACCAAGAAGCCTAAGGTTGATCTGGTTCCCTCCAAGGTCAAACCAAAAGAGACCAAGTTTGCCCCTACTCCGGTGGTATCATCTTTAGGACCTAGCCCATATGGGAAAGGTGTATTGAAGCAAAAGGAGAAGCACAAGAGGACTTATGTTGTTGTGTCTCCGATGGCCTCTGAGACAAAGTCTGAGGAGGAAGCAGGCAAGGCAAAGAAGAAAGGTGAATTTTCAAGAGTGGTGAGGAAGTCGCAACTTGGTGGAGCCCATGAAAGCAAGAAGGAAAAATATGATCCTACCCCTGTTGGAAGACCTCAGATGGAAAGAAAGGTTAAAACTAAACCCGAGTCTAGTGTTAAGCAAGGTAATTCTACACATGTTCCTTCATTGTTATTAGATTAGTTAATTGATGAGATAGTTGTAGATGGTAATCTGAAGAATCTTGGAGTGTGTTATGAAAATTGAATGGAGTTGATCAGAGAAAAGTGGAAGAAGCAGTTGTATTATACTTGCATAATTTTAGCAAAACATTAATTGAGCTGGAGAAGAGAATTCCTAGAGACCTGTACAATCTTATTGATGCAAGGAGACTAACTGCCAACAAAACTGACAAGGTTATAAAAGAAAGAGAGTTGGTATTGTTGGCATTTTTGATGTTTATGTTGTGATTGTCATTGATGGACACACACTTGTATTGAGATCCCCTTTATATGTATGAGCTTGTGCTCAACCGGTATTTGTTGCAACCGATATGTTGTATACTAGTCTCTAGACTAGTGATTTTGCAGAATGTGTTTCCCGGTCTGAAGCGACATGTCGATCCCAAGTGGTTCGTAGATCACAAGCAGTATGAGGGAGCAAAGCGGCACAACACATTCTTACCAGTCTTCATTTTTGTGAAACCGGCTACCGGTATTTTGTATGAACCGGTAATAATCTGTGATGAGTTACCAACCGGCATTTTGTGATGAGTTACCAATCCACCGATTGTTTGACGGTGTCGACACATTGATGGTGCTTTTTGTGTCGTGTTACTGAGTATGTCTAGATTCATTGAACCTAGGAAATTATAATGTAATCCTATTGGACCAACATGAAATCAAATTCCTTTAAAAGGACATCATGTCTAGGGTTTTAAGTTGTTGCTGAAAGGGTTAATGTTGAGCTAGGGGTTTGAGGTGGAAGTTGAGTTGTTGTGAGAATGATCTTATCTGAGAAGATCAAGTTGTAACTATGAGAGAAAGAGAGAAGACTAAAGTGTTGGTGTAAATAATTATTCATCATGGATATTATTACACTTACTTAAGTTTACTTAGGATAATGCATTTCATAGTAGTTTGGATATGAGACACTTGGGTGTTTGTGCCACATTGGGATAGTGTGTGTAGGAGAAATTCCACCTTTTATGGTGTTGATCTTGTTATTACACTATCATATCCACTTATTGTGGAGTGATAATTCCACTTTCGGTGGGTGATCCACCTCATGTGGAATATTATATTATTTCTCCTACCTACCCACACCTATTTCCTACCTACCCTTGTTTCTTATTGAGCCACATGTCATATTTGTGTGCTCATACATATCCCTAGTCTTGCCTATATAAGTAGGCTCATCTACATTGTATAACAATTATTGATCATTTTCTATTGATGAGAATACAGTTTATTCTTGTCCCATATTATGTCTCTATCTTGTACATTTCATTGATCCCTTGATCTTGGCAAAATCCAACATAAAGTAATGTTGGAATGCATTAGCTGTGAGCATACTGGATCTAACCAAGCAGTTTGTGCTATTAGATAGATCAAACACTTGTTGATTACTCACATCTTTGACAAGTCTATAGCCCTTAACTGGGTAGGCCTCAAAGCCTTTGTAAAATCCTCTAACAAGGTGGTTCACACATGTGAATCTAAAATCCTCTAACAAGGTAGTCTTTAATTGGACTTATCTCCTAACAGAGATTGAGATTCCTAACAGGATCTGTTCTAGTGAAGAACATTGTAGGACCTTAACCGGTCTGGTTTCTATTCTGCAGATAGTAACTTGTGAGTTCCATCTCACCGTGGTTTTTCCCAGTTGGGTTTCCACGTCAAATATCTTGTGTTATGGTTGTATTGCTTTTGTGGGTGAATGCTTTATTCGCATTTTGGTTTGCATGTGTGGTAACCGGTTTGACTGTTAAACTGCTTTATCGGTTTATCTTTAGACTGTGTATGTGTTTTAGTGCAGAAGTTTTTGGCATACTAATTCACCCCCCCCTCTTAGTATTCATCAATGAAAATTTGAATGAAGTTGATCAGAGAAAAGTGGAAGAAGCAGTTATATTATACTTGCATAATTTTAGCAAAACATTAATTGAGTTGGAGAAGAGAATTCCTAGAGACCTGTACAATCTTATTGATGCAAGGAGACTAACTGCCAACAAAACTGACAAGGTTATAAAAGAAAGAGAGTTGGTAAATATCTGCACCTGTATCACCTGAGAAGAAGTCAAAAGACTTATTGAAGAAGCTAACAAGAAAGAATTTAGAAGCAAGAACATGGTAAACAGGTTAATGATTGGGAAGGTGGAAGAGGTAAGGAAGGAGACAAAGGACATGTTGGAGTTGAGAAAATACAACACCACAGGAGCCCAAATGATCTCTACAAGCTGGAAAACCTGTTACGAGGAGAAGCAAGGAAGCAAATCACAGAAGAAAGAAATACACAGAAAATATGCTAAAAAAGAGAGAGCTCAATATTCACAAAATGTGTAATGTAAAAAACCTTCTTCTTCATATAAAGAAAAGAATGAACTCAACCTTTAATAGGTCAAGAAACCCTAAAAGGGAAAACCTAGGTTTGCACATTATAATTAATAAAAGAATTAATTATTATGCACCTAAAGTTAGCTTAAGTGTAAAAGAGATAAAGTGAACTAAAATATTTAAACAAATATTGTTTAATTAATCAAGTAAATACCCGAATACTCTAACACCCCCCCTTAAGCTAGACTTAGGGAGAAGCTAAAACCTAGAACAACTACTGAAAGCAGGAAAGATGGGTCCCGACAACAAGGCTTGATCAGGTACCCAAATATAATGAAATCTCTATGAACTGGAGAAATAGAGAAAACCATGTGGGAAAAAACTCTACTCCAAAAAGAGATGGAAAAGAACACCACTAAAGCATGAAGAACCTGCAAACTCTATCGAAGAATAACTGTTGATTTGAAGAACCTCCACTGAAATAGAACACAACCAGGTAGAGAAGATTGTGATCTGTATGAGTGCCCTCAAATGACACTAATCGAATTAGAAGGAAAATAAGGCAAACAACTGAAATCGAAGATACAGATGGTATGAAAACACCAAAGCCTGAAGAGTTGATCAATCGAACCATGGAAGCATTAGAACCAACAGGACAAACCTCCCCATAATGCTGAAGAGGGAGAGGGATAGGAACACTGAAAAGAACAACCAAGAAGAACTGCATGACAAAGAACCAAGAACATCAAAGGTACTGAGAAAAGTACATGGTGTTGTGGAAGGAACACTCACTTGACACACATCATGAGGTGAATGTCATGGAAGGAACACTCACTAGACAAAGGAAGATGGCAAACAACAGGCAAACATCAACCCCCTCATGGCACTTTATAAGTAGTGCATGTACAATAAGGCACAAGATATGCAAGATCCAAAGTAAACAATGCATGATGGCACTTTATCTCAGTGCATTTGCATAAATACAAGCTACAATGATAAGAATACTTGAAATAGAAATGTGAACCAAAATAGAGACATCCTACCTAGAGAAGAGATCCCAGGACCTGAAACAACCAAGATATCCACCAAAGTGCTGAAAAGCAAAAAATTGAATAAAATATGCATGGAGCAGAATCTGGAAATAAAATTTATATGACTGGAAAGTACACAACACATGCTTTCCAGAAATATAAACTTTTCAAAAAATGGAGTTCGGATGTTCATTCTACGTCCCCTGGAGTGCAAAAAAGAGACCTCACTTTGACTATAAAAAAACATAGTCAAACAACAAAATTGGAAAAAATTACAAACATGACGAGGTCCGGCTCGGAACCATCTTTCTGACACCTATTCATTTTCAAAAAAATGACTCCGTATGTCCAAGATATGACCAAAAAACCAAACCCCCCTTCAAAACAAGAGGAAGGGGTAGTCTGGTGGCTGTTCGGGAGGAGGTGGCTAGGGAGCGATGCTCCGGTGGTGGGCTGGTGGCACTCCGGTGGTCAGGAGGAGCTCTGGTGGCTAGGCGGTGGTTTTCGATAGAAGCAAGGCCAATGGGTGCTGTGGGCGGTGGGTTTGGGCCGGGCAGTGGTGGCGGGACCAAGCCGGGAGGAGGGCGGAGCCAGGGCTAGTGGCGGGGAGGCTAGGGGCCATTTGGTGGTGAGGAGGCGGTCGCAGGGGAGCAGCAGAGGGTCGGGGAGGCCGGGGGCTGGTAGGCAGCGAGGAGGCGGCCGCAGGGGAGTAGCGGAGGGCCAGGGGCCAGCAGGCGGCAGGGAGGCTGTGGGCCCGCTGGCGACGGGGAGGCCGGGGGCCGGGAGGCGACAAGGAGGTAGTAGTAAGGGAGCCAGTGGTGGTGGGGCTACAGGGAGGCCAAAGTAGTGCTGCGGGGCCAGAAAAGATGTCGATGGCGGAAGGAGAACAATGGGGCTCGAGAAGGTCTGACAGCGGCGGTTCCTAGGCCTACAGCGTGGTAGGGGCCCCACAATACCCTGCGTACCGTGGGAACCCCCCCAAAACTTTGGCCAATCAAAAAAAATTCTTTGCCCCATTTTTGATGTTTTTTAAAAAAAATTTCTCGAACTACGTGCCAGTGAGTGTTCCTTCCACGACATTCGCCTCATGATGTGTGTCAAGTGAGTGTTCCTTCCATGACACCATGTACTTTTCTCAGTACCTTTGATGTTCCTAGTTCTTCATCATGCAATTCTTCTTGGCTGTTCTTTTTAGTGTTCCTGTCCCTCTCCCTCTTCAGCATTATGGGGAGGTTTGTCCTATTGGTTCTAATGCTTTCATGGTTCAATTGATCAACTCTTCAGGCTTTGGTGTTTTCATACCATTTGTATCTTTGATTTCATTTAGGCTCCTGTGGTGTTGTATTTTCTCAACTCCAACAAGACATATGGAGAAAGATAATTGTAAATGATCCTCTATACAAAGATGCATTCAAGTCTTCTCAATTGGAAGAAAAGAAAGGTGTTTCCATTGATCAGAAGGGTGAAACTCAGACTGAGGGACATCTGTAAGATCAAGGTAACATAACACTTGACATTGAGACTGGTGATACCCCTCCGATGATGGACAATTCAACAACCCCTGAGATCCAAAAGGATGATACTGCACCAAGTGGCAACATCAATACACAAGATGAAGGGGATAAAGAAGAGAAAAAGGATGATGAGAGTGTAGAGGCAAAGGTTGCAGAGTCAGACAAGGGCAAAGGAGTAGCTGATCCAACAATTGTCACTCCTTCGGCCACTACCACCCCACCTCAGATCCCTATCAATCTTGATGGTCCGTTAAACCTTGGACATATGTCTCCTGCAGAAAAGCTAATGCTCACAGTTGTTGTGCAAGCCCAAGCCAGTCAGGATCTAGTGAAGTCAGAGTTAGAACACAAGAAGCTCATTTTGATGTCGGTTGATGTTTTGCAGAAGGATTAATAGTGTAAATACTATTTTTGATTCTTTAGAGAAGTCGACTACTAAGAGAGTATTGGTTAGATTTAAGGATGTTAAGATGCAGACATTCTAGAAGATGATTGAGGATGATAGGATGAGATTAAATAAAGGCCTATAGATTATTTCAGATGCTCTAACAAAAGGTGGAAAATTGTACAAGTCTTGTCTAATTTTGCCTGAATTCAATGTAGATACAAACAAGCAAATAAGTGTTTGCCAGGGAAAGCTTGCTAGTATTTAACAGTCCTTTGATCCCAATGTCACTCCAACCAAAAATGTTGAAGGACAAATTTTATCTTTAAATGACCATATCTCAAGGCTCAATGTGAAGAAGGATAAAATTTTGAGGAGAGTTGGTGAACTCTGGAACTTAATTGCCCTCCGGTTGGACACCATGCTAAGCAATAAGGTAGATTACATGAAGGCTATGGCACAACCTGTGTCATCTAATATGAGGGAAGTATAGATTCATGCCACTGTATTTAGTGCATTTATTACAATTTTGGATAACTTGAAGAATGGGTGGGATACTCACCTAGGATCTTTGAAGACCATTTTTGCTGACATCTTCAAGTATTTGTAAATATCCAGCAAGTATCTATGTATATAAGTTTTGGACTGCACCCATCTTTGGCATTGTTGTCAAAGGGGGAGAGAGAAATGATGAAAAATATACAATATAGAAGATTGGAATTCTTTTTCTAAGGGGGAGGCTTAGAAATTATTTTGATACTGTGAATAGTGCTCACCACTTAGCCATTTTTCATAAGTGTTGCCATCAATATCAAAGGGGGATATTGTTGGCAATTGACACTCATACGATGGCTTCTGATGGTTCATTATTGGTTTAGGATTGTCATTGCTGGCAACTCTTCATGGATATTTGATCTGGTAGCCTTAATTCATCTTAACTGGAAGTGGATGTCAACTCGTAGCCAGTTAACCAGTGTTTTAGGAAGAACATAACAGTTTTGGGTTCAGAAGCTTTTTGGTGATTGCAGTGCATTGAATCATATTTGGATTGATTGGGCTGACATTGTATCATCATTTTATTGTTGTTTTGGTGATCCACATTTATCCTTTGTGATCCGGTCAAGCCGACATGTGACTACATGTTACACTAGCAGACCGACATGGTAAATGACCTATTTTGTGATTGTGGATATATAAGACCATTGTTGATGATCTTTTTGGTGTGTGGGTATGATTGTATGCGAGTGAGTGGTGATCAAGAATCCATTTTGCCACAGTTTCACATGCACATTCTTGATCCGGTAGCTGACTGAGACAGTGAACAAGGCAGAATAGAGCAAAACAACATAAGTGATCCAGTCAATATATTTGACACTTAACTGGAACTCATTCAAGCATTATAGATGCTATGTTGGAGTTCATTTTGCTATAAATGATCATTTTAATTAATCAATAAGGCAATGAGCCTTCTGGGGTTGCATCCCTTATTGTATTTGAGCAGTGAGCTCTAGGCAATGTGCCTAAATGTCTGTGCATTCCCATTTTATAATATTGTTTTTCTACTGGCCATAGTGGAATAATATTGTGGGTTCAAATCCCACTGTGGTTTTTACCATTTGGGTTTCCACGTAAAATATACAATGTTATGATTTTGTGGTTGATTATTTTATGTTCTTGCATTTCAGTTTCATGTGTATGCTTCCAATGGTTTAAAGCTAAGTTTGAAAATTTACTAACCGATAGATCACTGATTCATCCCCCCTCTCAGTGATCCTTGATTTCAATAGTTACATTTTTGGAAATCTAAAGAATCTTCTCTCTTGGTCATGAGTTATGGGTTCCCAAATTAGAAATTTAAGATTTCTCAATAAAGCATGAATTTGGGCTTGAATTGGCACCATTCTTGTTGTAGAATTGAGCTAAGCTTTTGCTTGTTTCTTTAGTGGTTGATAAACTAGTAGAGAAAGATAATTTTGGATAGGATTTTCATGGAATTCTTGATCTAGTAGCTAACTGGGACAATGAACAAGGTAGAACTGAGCAGATCAGCAGAGTTGAGCCAATCAGTATATTTGGCACTCAACTGAAACTCATCCAAGCATTATAGATGCTATTTTGGAGTTTATTTTGTTGTAAGTCACCATTGTAATCAATCAGTAAGGCAATGAGCCTTTCGGGGTTGTAGCCCTTATTGTATTTGAGCAGTGAGCTATAGGCAGTGTGTTGGAATGCTTGTGCATTCCCCATATTGTAATATTGTTGTTTTTCTACTGGCCATAGTGGAATAATATTATGGGTTCAATTCCCAGCATGGTTTTTCCCATTTGGGTTTCCACATAAAAAATTCAGTGTTATGCTTTCGTGGTTGTTTGTTCTATGTTTACGCATTTCAATTTCATTTGTATGCTTCCGATAGTTTAAATTTAAGTTTGAAAATCTGCTAACCGGTAGATCACTGATGCACCCCCCCTCTTAGTGACCCCTGAATCCAATAGATTCCCTATCCTATATATTGAGGATAACAAGACTTTCTGTTACAAAAGGTTTACTATTGAGAATATTGGAGTTGAGAAAAAATCAACTCTACAGCTCCCAAAGGTCACCTGCATGCAAACCTGTAACAGAAAGAGAGAAGCAAAAAATACTATGGAGGCCAGAATTCAGAGATCCAGAAAAGAGGAGTCATATTGATTGTGCAACAATAATGCAATTCACTAGTTATAGTTGTTATCAAAATACAAAGAGAGAATCCTTATAAGAGGATACTCGAAACCCTAAAGAATTATAAGATTCCTAAGTTTAGCTTAAGCATAGAGTATAATAGACTAATAATTAAATAAATAATTATTAACTAATAAAATATTAGTCTAACACCCCCCCTTAAGATGAACTTAGGGAGTAGCTAAAAAACAACTAAGGACTAAAAATGCAGGAAAGCAACAATGGGTCCTGACAACTAGGCTTGATGAGGTACCCAAGTATAATAAAATATCTGTAAAGTGGAGAAAAAGGAGAAAACCCTATGGGAAAAAAAATCCTCTCCAAGAAGAGATGAAAGCTCAAGTGAAGGACTAAGAAGCCTCCAAACAAGAGTGTTCTAGAAGATAGGAACAAAAAGAAGAGAATGAAGAACACCATTGAAGCATGAAATAGCTGCAAACACTATCTAAGAGTAACTGTTGACCTTAAGAACCTCCACTAAAATAAAACATGACCAGGTAGAGAAGACTGTAATCTGCATGAGTTCCCTCAAATGACACCACTCGAATTAGATGGCAAACAAAGGCAAACAACTGAACTCGAAGATACAAATGGCATGAAACACCAAAGCCTGAAGAGCTGATCAATCGAATGAAGGAAGCATTAGAACAACAAGACAAACCTCCCCATAATGCTGAAAAGGGAGAGGGACAAGTACACTGAAAATAACCGCCAACAAGAGCACATGACGAAGAACCAGGAACATTGAAGGTGTAGAGAAAGTACATAGTGTCGTGGAAGGAATACTCACTTGACACACATCATGAGGCTAATATTGTGGAAGGAACACCCACTTGACAAAGGTAGATGACAAACAAAGGCAAACATCAACCTCCCCATGACACTTTATAAGTAGTGCATGTACAATAAGACACAAGATGTGCAAGATCCCAAGGATACAATGCATGGTGGCACTTTATCTCAATGCTTTTGCATAAATAAAATGCTACAATGATGAGAAGAGACAGAAGACTGGAAACAAAAAGAATAGCCAAAGACGAGACATCCTACTCAAAGAAAGAGATCCCAGGACCTGAAACATCCAAGATATTCAATAGAGTGCTGAAAAACAAAAAAATTGGATAAAATATACCTGGAGTAGAATCTAGAAAGAAAACTCATATGAGTGGAAAGTACACAAAATAAATTTTCCAACAATATAAAGTTTTTGAAAAATGGAGTTCAGATGCTCAAGTGATGTCTCGCAGAGTGCAAAAAGGAACCTCTGGATTTGATAGCAAAAAACACCATCAAAAGTTCAAACCTCTGGATCTGGATAGAGCTCGAAAAGAGCTTTCCAACGATATAAGGTTTGTCAAAAAATGTCTCCGTATGACCAAGTTACGACCAAAAGAAAAAAAAACCCCTCTTTTAGGGCATAAAGAGGAATAAAAATAAAATTATTTATTTTTGACGAAAATTTTCTGACGCATTTGCAGGTACAACTGTATGGATTTTTGTGCCTCAAAAAATGTGCCAATAAAAAATCATGCCCCAGATTTCGCTGTCATCAAAAATAGGCAAATTATATAGCAAAATTCATGGAATCAACCTTCTGAATCCAATTGTGAGGTCCTTTTGGCACCAAAATGTACCAAAAAATAAGCTACCCCCAGAAATGAAAAAAAACAACTGCATAAACCCTCGAATATTCAGATCTGAAGAACAAGACCCAACAAATCTCATGAAGAGAATAGGGGCATGCAGATCTGGAGCTCTAATACCATATTGGAGTTGAGAAACAATCAACTCTACAGCTCCCAAAGATCACCTGCATGCAAACCTGTCACAGAAAGAGAGAAGCAAAAAAATTATGGAGGCCTGAATTTAGAGATCCAGAAAAGAGGAGTCATATTGATTGTGCAACAATAATGCAATTCAATAATTACAATTATTATTAAAATACAAAGAGAGAATCCTTATAAGAGGATACTCTTAACCCTAAAAGTGAAAACCCTAAAGAATTATAAGATTCCTAAGTTTAGCTTAAGCATAGAGTATAATAGACTAATAATTAAATAAATAATTATTAGCTAATAAAAGATTACTGTAACAAAGAAGAAAGCTAATTTCCTATGGGCTCTCTTTAAATAGACGAAAATTGAAAGTGAAGACTGGATTGCAAATTTTCTTGATTTGCATGGGTTCATAGAGTTTGCTTCAAAGGAGCATATGAAGGTTTGGGTGGATGAGATTTGAGAGATATGGGAAAGCAGGGGTGATGAACTAGGTCAAGTGATTGTTTGCTTCCCCAAGCCGAAGCAGATTGAGTGGGGTAGACGCATTCCTACCATCCTTATTGGTTCTGAGACTGATCCTTCTCTCACTCTAGGTTCTCCTTCTTCGGTTGGATAACTTCTTTTACTAGCTTTTAAGCATTTTTTGAACTGATCTAGTGGCTTGTTAATTATTATATTACTAGTTATATCTCATGTCATTTTAGTCTTCAGAAAAGGAACTTTAGTTTATCTGGCTCTGCCCTTCTTAGTTCCTAGGCATTTTGTAATTATTTTTTGATCTCATCCTAGATTTTCAAACTTCAAACTCTAGTTCTTATTATGTATATCAGCTTGTTTATTTTAATATTTAAATCTATTGGCTAAGGTGCTTTATGGATAAAAAAAAAGAACTTGAAAATTATCATCAGAAGAAATCATACTCCTAGTATATCCTATAGGATCTAATTAGAAACTTCTTTAGAGTAGGGGAATGCCTAGAAAGAAGAGACTAAAAAAAAATGAGAGCCCAAAATAGCCATCACCTTTAGTATTAATGTCAATACCATCTTGAATTAAAAGCTTAATGTTTTTTCTATGTTGAAGAAAAGATTGATGGAAAAAGGAGGTATTCTTGTCCCCTTTAGTAAGCCATCAAACTCTATAGACTTTTATTTCCAAAAGATGTCTCTCTTAATTAGCTTTTTCCACTTGTTACTCAAAGCATTTTCCATTGAGAAAACCTCTTCATCCATTCTTCCAATATCTTAAATATCTACTAAATTATTTGATAAAACCTTCTTCTACTCAAAGATGTGGTAAAAGGAAATTTTATTGGAAGTTGTCACTTTTTTATTGGAATCTTTTAGCCTTCAACAATAAGATCCCTAAATTTAAGGTGAGAGGCCCACATAATCTCATATTTCTAAGGATAAGTATATTTGGAGTCTCAAATTTTCAAAATTAAGTGTAATGCATTATGATCTAATATTGCATGTGGAAAGTAAAAAGATAAACATTCACTATATATCCTAGTTACAAGAAGAAACCTATCAAGCTTTACCTAAATGGAATTATCACCAATTAGTGAAAGATAAACCTTGGATATTAACATCCATTAAATTAATAGCATATATAAAATCTACAAAATTAACCATATTATTTATAAAATCCATAATATATCATAGTTTATTAGATAGTAAAAGGGGGAATCATATTGCCATCCAATGGGGGTTTACATGTCTCTTTATACGATTAGTAATGACCACCCAAAACTTATTTCTATCATTTTTAGTGTAAAAAGCATAAATATTCAACAAGAGCCATGACAAATTAGAATGGGTATAAGAAAAGATAACTTTAAAGATATTTTTAGAGGAGCTTCAATGAATTCCATTAATGATGTTTTGGTTCCAATGCCACAAAATCCCCTTTAGTAACACTCTTATAGAATTTAGAATTAGGCTAAATGCATTTGGCTACCTGTTTAAAGTTATTTTCAAACATCTTAACTCTTGGAGGAGAAGCTTATCCAAATGGCTTTTCAAAATACACATTTTAACTAAAAACTATTTATGAGGGATGTTAAGCTTTCACATTCTAAGATAATATTTTTATTTGTGTTGCTTCTTGGAGGTAGATATCTCTAGCTAGGGTATGTTTCCTTATGCTTGCTATTAGTTTAGAAATTTCTCAATATCTTGTTTCTCTTTGTAATGCCCTATCATTTTGTAAATCAACCCCAACATATGTTGATTCCTTGGTATCCTTCTTGGAATGACTAGTTCCCTTTTACTATTGATATCATCATTCAATTATTACTTTCCAAATCAAAGTTAATACATTTTGAACCTCCATCAAGAAAGTTATTTCTAATATTTTGATATAATGATAAAATCTCCTCCTCCTCTAGGGTTTGTATTTGTTATGAGCTTCCCCAATCTCTTACTATTGGATTTGTACTAAATGTGGTACCACCAAATTTTTATATTATGAAACATAATAGATAACACTGCTGATGCACTAACCCCCTTGAGAATATTTACCGATACATCATTTTCCAAAAGAACAACTTGGATCCCATTTTATAACAAATATATATTGTTCAACTATTATTTATCATCACCAACTAATTATGGAAAAGAACCATTAATTTTTGTTTCATTAGGTTGGTGTAATGCCCGCCAAAATACCCTAAAGAAATAAAGCTAACTGGAAACAAATAGAGATAATTTTTTTTTTTAACATGATCTAGGAAAACACATTTTTTCCTCTACTCATGTGCATCAAACATATATTACATGATAAACACATAATCAACATAACCATTTAAGCATAGGCATGTGAGCACATACGCAAGTGAAAATAACACAATACCACATCTATCTTCCCTATGGAATCTCAACATCATTAACTAGACTACTAACATAAGCATTAACATCATGATCATTACTAAATTCAATGCCTACTAATTCCATTATCAATTATTCTTCCCATGCAACACATGCAAGATCAATCTCTAATCTATTCATCATGATTGCAACCCCTAACAATGCAAATACTAATCAACCCATTAGATTCATTCATAATTTAACATCATTAATTCATTCCCAATAAGATCAAATCACATAGCTAGTCTATTTCATTTATTATCATAACATACACAACAATTAATCCAATACCATTATTTCCATTAATGAACAACCACAAGATACAATATGATATATCGTATGATCTCTTCAAGAGACATAAACCATGTCCTAAGGCATCATCTAACATTACATATCCATTATCTAATTACATCAAAGAGCAAGGTTCTCAAGGACAAGTTACAAATACATTAATTTCATGGTATCCACAATTACATATGTCATATGATCAAATACATCCATCTACTACATTATCCATCCATAAGTTGAAGATACAAGAATCTAGATCCACGCATAAAGCAACCAGCGAAGAATATCCCAATGAAAGAAGGCATCAAACCACCCGACTATGTGGAACCACCCCTCATGCTAGGAGATGAAACAAGGTCCCACACACTCTAGAGATAGGATGGCACCTAACCACCAAGGAGACTCAATAAAACCAAAACTACAACATGGAGCAACTCATAAGCATAAGCCAAATCACATCACAAGGATAATCACAAAATATAGAAACTACCAGAGGTGTACCAACAATCATGGCATAAGGAACACAGACCAATGATACATGTAGGAGTAGAGTGTCATCACATCCTATCCTCACATACCCTGATAGTCATGTCTTTGCATGTTATCCACACAAAGAAGGGCATATCATCCTGATAGTCATGTGGATCCATCTCAACCTATGAGAGAACACAGAAGTTTGGCTTGCCATCACAATGGTCTTCTCAAGCTTATCCTAAAACATCCTCCCTAGGACTAAGTCTTGGGGCTTACATCCATTATTATCTTGATTAGGTGATTTCTAATTGCCCAACCCATCTAGTTAATTATTAATGTTATCACTTAATTAAAACAAGAAAAACTTTCAATGTGCCCTAGTGGTCTAGACTCTAAGCATCCTTACTATGAACCTCCTAGTAGCCTATCTCTCATGACCTTGGTCATCACATGAAAGCCCACTCCCCCTAACCATGTTCCAAGACCTTAAGGGAATACAATTCAACAAATCACAAAGAGGTTCCAAGGTAACATCAATAAAGAATCCACTTAGCATAACAATAAGCAATGCCATCCAATTGCCAAAATACCAACAATGTTGGAATCCAAGAACACTAAGAGGGGGGGTGAATCAGTGTTCTACTAGAATGATCAATTTTAACCTTATTAAACCATGCATACACCAACCTATATACCGGTACATATAGAATTGAAAGAAGTAAAGGAACCAATAAGCCAATCATACAAATGAATACCATAACACACATAATTATATGTGGAAAACATCAAAGAGGAAAAACCACGATGGGATTTGTGACCCACAATATCAATCCACTGGCCATATGAAGAAATGTTGCAAAATAGAGGGGCTTGCACTTGCAGGAAGACTTATAGCCTAGAGCACATTGCTCAATCACAAAAGGAGCCTCACTGACTACATACAAATCCAGACTACAATCCAGAGAAATGATTGAACTACAATGATAACATCTTCTATGCCTAAATAGAGTTTCGGTTGAGCTCTGTTTGTTCCTATCTGAAACCCTAAACCCTTACTGGAATAACCTTTACATAAATATCCTCACATACATGATCTCTCTCATATATTTCACATTACATAACATTATCATATTCTCCTATATTTTCATTTTTAAAAATGATCTAACCAACTAACCTATATACCCTTTACAAATCATCACGCCTGATGTCAGCTTACAAAGATAATTACAATATGAATATACATGTCAGCTAGATAACATTAATACATGAATATCAAAAACAATTGTCGATGTCGGATCTCCAAATGATGTTGGCCTCCAATACTGATAACCTGATTCTAAACCATGTCAGTCTACATTGCCGGCAACCAAAGAATTCCTTCCAACCTGTTGGTGTCAGTGAAGTGTCTGTGAAGTGCTTGTAGGTACACAACTTAACCAAAATATGAAGCCAGAATAAATTGTCATGTTTCCATAAATGACAACATATTGAAACCAACCAATTAAGTGTCAATTTCCAACAATCTCCCCATTTGGAATTGAGGGCAACACTCATGTGAAAAATTATTATGGTTTCCATCTACCAGTTTCATCCTGAGCCTGCTCCCCCTGAGTTGAATATCTTTCAATACAAAATACTCCATACCTCCTAAATATTTTTCACCTATACTCCCCCTAATGTATACAACTCCCTTTTTCTTTTTCACATCAATATCTCTCCCCCTTTGACATCAATGCCATCAAAAATACCAAAAATAATACCAAACATCGGGATGAAGAATGAAAGACTGTACAATGAATATGTCCCAAAATACCTTACCAGAGTTGGATGTATTTGAAAATATCTGGATAGGCCTTCTCCAAAATCTCTAGATAGGTATCCCAACCAGATTTTGAAAGTGCCAAAAATAGATACAAGTCCATTTAGCATATGGGCAAATGACTCTTTCTCATTAAGCTTTGCCAATGTGAGATTACCAACCATATCTATACACTCCTTCTTATGTACACTTAATGAATCCAACTGGGGACTCACCAATCCTCTAAGACTTCTGGCTCTCCTTATGATTTTATCTTTTTCTTTTTCAAGAGCAAAAACTTGGGCTTCAAACACCAAAATCTGACCATCAATAGATGTAGTCAATGGATTCAATCCATCAAAAAAATTGGCTATACCTGCAATCTCCTCCTGAATATCATTAATATTTTTATCTGTCTCATTTGCGAGGAACCCTATGTTACAACATACTCTATAAATATAAGTACACTGTCTCAATGCATTATCTATCAATTTCAACTTATCATTAATCTCCTTCCTCTCTGACTCAATCATTTGATCAAATGTAGCTCTCTTTGCCTGTGTGAACCTCTCCAATGCTTGTTGCTTTGATATCTGTTGCAAGGACTGAAAATACTTTGAAATGTGCTATGTCATTGTCTTAAGCTTCCTGGATGAGCTTTCTTCTCTGTCAAACTTTCACTCTAGGACTAGTCTATGCAAAACAATGATAAACTGATCAATAACACCTTTATCCATAGATCCTCCCTTCATCATTTTCTATGCAACCATCATCATGAGTTCAGTAGAACTCATCTTCGTTATTCTTTTCTTTTAAACCTGCGAGGTGTCAATTGACAACAATGATGGGCTAACTACCAGTTCCTTGTTGGATTCCCCTTTCTCCTCCTCTGATGGTTTAACCTTTATAGCTTCCTCACTTGCACCGATGGCTTCGCCACTTGGTGCAGGTTGGTTCCTCCCTAGGAATTGTGACCTCATCCTGTACATTTGGATCCAGAAGACTGTTGTTCTCAACATTAGTAGCCTATACATTATCAACCTTTACACTCTCTGTATTTGTCTGTACCTCAACATTTTCCTGTACATTAGTATCTACCGGGGGCTCAATATCTACTATCTCAATGTTTTTCAAAATTGAGGGTGAAGTACCCATAATACCTTTACCTTTCCCTTCAACCGGGATGTCTGTAGTATCTATCTTTGGTTCCGGTGAAGTATACAAACAATGGTTTTCTTTAAAGAACTTAACCCATGCCTTGTGGCTCTCTTTGATTATCTCATTGACCCTACCTATCTCATTGACCCTACCTAACATAAGACTGATTATTCTATGCTTTTTGTTAAAGATTTTCCTATCTACAACCTCAAGTGTCTTTTCCATCTCCTCTGGAGCAATAGAGACACAAATAGATAACAATTCTTGAATATTTATATGTCTGTCCTCTTGCATTGTTGATAATATTCTAGCATCTAAAATGTCATACAACTGTGCTGGTATTTGTTCTTCAATTTCTAACAATGCTTTCTTATATATATATCCAAATACAACAAAACTGATTCCTCTACTTCTCTTTGTTCATCATTATCTAAATGTTCATAATAAAATTGTACATTCTTTAACATACAATCTTTAATAATTTCATCAACTAACTTTGCACAAGTATTTGGTGGAATGATGGTTATATTACCATATTCAATTGCAAGATCAATGTCATCCTTCTTCTTTCTCCTTCCAATATTGGATGGGGCTGAAGGTGTTTCTTTTGGTGCTCTTTTCTCTGTCGATGCCTTGATAGTAACTTTCCTAACTGGTTGCTTCTAATCTTCTACATTAGTCTATTCAGTTTTATTCCTCAATACCCTTTTCAATGCCAAGGGTGTGTCATCTTTAGATCCAGATTCAACTGCAATAGGCTCATTGAATATTTATGGTTCTTTCCTCTTCCTGCCTTTCTTTGGAACAACATCAATCAATGCTTTGATATCCCATGAAACCTTTTCAACAAATTTACTTGCCTTGCCCTCCTACTTCTCTCTCTTCTTCTCATTGAACTCAGTTTCAACCTCTTGCTTCTTCTGCTTAGCAGTACCAAATGTTTTTACACATTCATCAATATGTGCCTCAATTAGCATTTGTGTGTAAGCATCAAGAATCTGTTCATCAACTTCATAACCCATTTCCTCAATCCAAATCTTCTGAGGCCTTACAACTTCCATCAGAGTTTCATCTTTCTTGACCATGAAGCATATCTCGGTTGAGTACTTCTCAACAATGTGCTTTGGAACCCTCATCCTAGAATTCATAGCCTTTTGAAATGCTTTAAAGTAACCCCACACTTTGTCATCTCTTTGACTACCCAATGTAGCAATTGATTGTTTTAATTGCCTCCCTACTGAGATATTGAATGCCCATTTTCTCTTCCCAAAATCGAGAGTCTCATTGATGAAAAATAACATTAAACGGACAATTAGGTTACCATACTAGAATGTTCCTTTCTTTTCTCCTTTAATCTTTCCTAGATTAATCAATCATTCATCCAACATCCAACCACATAGATCTAACTTCTCATTCTCCCTCATCATTTTATGAGCTACATAAATACAGGAGCTAGAAACAAAATTCAGTCAGTTTGATTATGTTACCTTGTAACCGATGACCATGCTTTCGAATTTGATATATGTGTCAGTGATAGTATTGATTCTCATTGATCGCTTATTTGATGTTGCACTAATAATCTTGTTGACTTGATCATTTAAAACTTTCTTCTTCGGATGTTGTGCAACCTGTGATAAAATGATGATTGCCTTCATGGCATCCTTCATAATATTATACGATCTATTCAACTAGATAAAATATCCATGTACTCTGCTTAAAACATACCTAACAATCTCATCTTCAAATTTAGGAATATCTAGAATGTCGGTAAACCCTAAATCCACAATATGCTGGTATTCGAGCTTAATCTTTCTAGAATCTCCCATTAGCTTATTCATGTACATGCTCTTAATATCAGTCATTCCTAAATCCTCAATATGACAGTGAATGTAGGCTCTTACATCTTCAACATACATGACTCCTTCCAAGACATAGGAGAAGACGCTAACTGAATTGTCTAGGATAGCAATATGAGGATATCACTTGAAAATTGGCCTGGGACAATCCTTAACCTCAACAACAGTCAGATTTGCAACAAACATTGGTAAAGATGATGATCCTTCTTCCATGATTGAAGATAAAAACCTATGAATAACTGTCGGTGAAAAATCCTAAAGACCTCTTCCAATCGCTGGTGAA
The DNA here is from genome assembly GCF_030272615.1 of Cryptomeria japonica. Classification (NCBI taxonomy): domain Eukaryota; kingdom Viridiplantae; phylum Streptophyta; class Pinopsida; order Cupressales; family Cupressaceae; genus Cryptomeria; species Cryptomeria japonica. The sequence continues at coordinate 753,298,527 of NC_081411.1, read as the reverse complement.
ATTGTTCAAGATGATATCGATCGCACTGAATCGCCTTAGACTTCCTTTGAATCACTCTAAATTGTTCTGAATGCAAAGTGATCAGAAATGAAGTGAATTCAACCTTTTATCCTCCAAGAAACCCTAATCCTTCATTGACATCAATGACTTCCGATGGAAGATACCGGATCTTGATCAAACATCTCCATGTCGGATAAGAATCTCCAATGTCTAGAACAACTTCCAGAACCTCTTCTAGGAGCATATGTAGTATCTTCATGAATTTTCCTACCCTAAGGCATCTGCCTTACTTACCGGATGAGCTTCATGTCGATGCAGGAGTAGCCTCCTCTACCAGTTGAGTAACCAGTGCATTTCCATCTAATGATTGTTCTTCTGACTTCCTAACCCATCTCTAGGTATGATCTTGCCAAATTTCATTAACCTTCTCTTTTCCTTTCTCATTTGATCCTTCATTACCAACCAGTGGATTTTCGCTTCTACATAACTTAGCAATATGTCTAATCTCATTACATGCATAACATGTAACATTGTTCTTTTGAATTTCTTTTCTAAAATTAGTGTAATTGCTTGACTTGCACTAATTAGCCATATGTCCAAATTTTCCACATGCATAACATTTAACATTCATTTGGCAATCTTCTATCTTATGACCATACTTATTACATTTATAACATTGACTAGGAGCATAATTAGGGTTCTAATTTGCTCTATTTCTACATTGCCTAGCCATGTGACCAAATTTATTACAAACAAAGAATCTACCATTAAATTTATAAGAATTAAAATGCCTTACCGGTGCCTTATGGTTTTGATCTTCATTTGCAGTATCGGAACTCTGACCTTGTTCAAATCCAAGTCCACTAGAATCTCCATTCTACCTTTGTCTCTTCAATAACTCATCTAGCTGTGCTGAACAAATCTTGAATTTTTCTTTATACTCACTTACTATAGTCAAATCATCTCTCAGAATTATCATTTGTCTCTCAAGCTCTTATTCATTACTCTGGGAGTATACTAAATCGGTTCTCAACATATCATTCTCATGAACCAACCTATCACATTCTTCAAATTTGTTCTTCAGAGATAGAGCAAGATTTTCTTGCTTTTTCTTCTGGACCTCAATCTCTTTAGACATCCTCATAGTTATAGCTTGCATTTCATTCCTCATAACCATGTTCTCCTAACTCAACTTCAAACATATCTCATTAAGTGCATCTTTCTCTTCATTATCTTTATTATGCAAAAGTTCCTTTGTCCTATCCTGAATAGATGACAAGCTCTCATGTAGGACAAGAATCAATTCCTGAGCATAATGCAATTCCTCTTGTAGCTTTAAGTTCTTCATCCTTTCAGCATCATAATCTTCAAGTGCCACCTCAAGTTACTTCTCCAAACTCATATCCATGGATTCTGGATTCAAAATGATCTAATCAACTAACCTATATACCCTTTACAAATCATCATGCCTTATGTTAGCTTACAAAGATAATTACAATATGAATATACATGCCAGCTAGATAACATAAATACATGAATATAAAAAATAATTGCTGATGTCGAATCTCTAAATAATGTCGGCCTCCAATACGGATAACCTGATTCTGAACCATGTCGGCCTACATTGCCAGTAACCAAAGAATTCCTTCCAACTTGTCAGTGTCGATGAAGTGCCTGCCAGTACACAACTGAACCAAAATATGAAGCCAGAACAAATTGCCATGTTTCCATCAATGACAACATATTGAAACCAACCAATTGAGTGTCAATTGCCAACAAACAATGCCAATACATAATCAAGGGCCTCAACATAGCAATAAATCAAGTGGTCATAATGCATAAATCCATCAAAATATGCCATACACATAAATAAACCCTCTATAGTGAGGCACACCAACTCCCTGGAGCATAACAAGATCATAACCTCAACAGCAAGGCACATCTAACTACTGGAGCAAAAGAACAAACTCTACAACAAGGCCCAATAAACTTGTCGTAGCACATAAACCATTAAAATAATCCAAAATAGAATATAAGACCATGTTGGAAAACTCAAAAAATATCAATAAAAGCCTCTGGTGAAAGGACAATTTTGGAAAAATCAACCCAGAAGTTCAAAACTGACAAAAGCACAGTTACAAAGCAGATTAGCGCATCTGGTAAACAAAATAATGCATTTGAAAAATAGCTCAACGCATATACTACATGAAACAATGCATATGCCCAATACTTTAGCGCATACAGCAATAAGTAGCGCAAATGGTAGTCGAAAAAGTGCATATGAAACACATTATAGTGCATACAATAATTAAAATGGTGCATATAAAACCCAGATTAGTGCATCTTACTTCTAGCGCATTTGCTCAAGGCAGAAACCAAAAAATACGATAAGGTAAAATAATTTACTGGGACTTTAGACAGGGCCAAAAATACAATAAATAGAGTCACCCAGACTAATAGAAATAAAAGGGATAATCATTCAAATTATATAAAGTCCAGGATGAAATAAATCAATGCTTCTAGGAAAGGACTCCCGACAATGCACATACGGAATTCTAGAAATAACACTCACATAGATCCCAAAGCCAAATGTATGATCAAGAATAACAAATTTAGGATTAAAATCAAGGCATAATGAGAACTCGAAGAACATGGAATAAAACTCCTGATAGTGACGAATCAACCATAAAATCATAGAGAATAACAACAACCTTCCAAACACATATAAGTAATGATTTCAACCCAAATTCAACATGTAACAACTCTAATCTCCAACAACAATCAGTACAAGAAGCCATAAAATGCATAGAAAATACAAAGAGTAGTGTCGGTCATTCATGACAAATCATGAATTCAAATACAAATATTTTTCCCAAATTATTTGACCATATTAAATCTATCTCCAATAATCTTTTCCCAAACTCCCGAAAGCAATCTTTCAAAATACATAGTGCAAACACTCTTTTTTGGAAAAATAAAATACATAGGAAACAAAAATCTCCAACTGGAACCTGAAGTAATGGAAAATGAATCCGATGAAGCGTTGTCCACAAATCCAGACCAAGCCCAAACAAAACCAAATCCAAATCTCCAACCAAGAATGAAAATTGCAGAAGAAATTCAAGAATTGCTAACTCGACAAAATGCACAGGTGGCCAAATAAATAAAAAAATTCATTCAAAAACTATAGAAGAACCCTAGCCAATCAAAATATTCCAATAAACTATATTCTATACCAACCCCCTTCCAAAAATCGAGGTAAGAATATAAAATAATATTATTTACCTACCCCCAAATCTCAACCAATAAAATAATAGGGTAGATATAATCATAATATTTAATTACTCAATTAGTAACAAGAGAATGTAATAATATAATAACCAATAATAATAATAAATGAAATCTTAATAAAATAAATCAAAGGCGATATAAATAAATGCTCCAATTAAATATACAAACACAAATAATATAAATAAATAAATAAACAATCAAATAATAATATCCTCACAATCACAACTCCCAAGAGGGCCAATTATAACAAGGGGTAGATACATAAATAATAACAAATAAATAAATAATCAAAACAATAAATAATTAGATAAAAAATAAATAACCCAACTATAAACAAATAAACAATAAAGAAGATAAATAAATAAACACTAGACAAATAAGCAAAATGGATAATAAATAAGTGTACGCACAAGCATAAATACTCAACCAGTAATTAAACAATAAGTAAATAAATAATAATCCAATAAATCAAAAGCTCAAAAGCTAAATATTCGATTAAACATTAAACAATAAAATAATAATAATATAAAACCATCAATTAAATACAAATTCATGAAATAAACATCAATAAATAATAAATCTCCAATAATAATAATTCACATATTAATATCAGATATGAATACCATCCATTGATTTGATTTAATACTAAATAAACTATATAAACCAATTAATTATTAATTAATAAATAATCACAAACTTACAAGGCAACCCGACACAAGGGTCAAACAACACACTATAAAACATCGCATGATGATCTAAACCACAACAGAAGATACTAACACAACGACTCACACTAAGACACATAAACTAACAATGATGACAACTTAAGCCTAGAGTGTGTAGAGGGAACTCATGCCATCTCCAACAACTTGCCATTGGGATAAAGGCACACTCAGACCTGTGAAACCAAGTGGAGTCGATGTCTAGTACCTGCAATCCTACAACCACCATTAACCACTATGCAACCTATATAACAATATATCATAAATGAACATGCAAGTGATAGAGAATCACAACGCCATATCATGTTCGCAATGAGTGGTATGGCATCGTCCCTATCACAAAAACACTAGAAGACAATCACAATCATCATAACATCAACTCAATCATCATCATAATCATGGAATAGAGTTAGCATAATCAAGATGCCATCAATACTCATAAGCAATATAATCTATATATGAATAATGAGTGCATCTAGATCACCAAAGATAAGTCCATTCATCATAATAATCTAGGATGTATCATCATCCTCATAAATTATAATGTATCATCTGTCAATATGAGATGTCTAAGATAAATCATTATAGGAAATAAACATGAACTAATTTAAAAGTGTTTATCAAATCCTCTCCCAAAGGATGAATCAGGGAGGGGCACTACAGTTGGACCAATAATTTTCCAACACCAACTACTTTAGAACTTGTAAGGGAAGTGGAGACCTTGTCATTATTCTCCTTGATCATATTAGTGGGGGAATGCAAAATTGTGCATCTCTTTTTTGAAAGGGTATTTTTTTTAATCTTTAAGAAAATAGTTACTTCTTCACAATTTTATTTTTTACTTCAATAGTTCCAACATTCTTTATCTTTTTTCAAGGGATTCATAAATAAGACAACCTCCCTAAGAACATTTATGACAAAAGAGATTTGGATTCTCATAAATTATGGGTTGTACCCATGTACCAAAATACAATTCCAACATTATGGAGAGTAGAAAAACCTTATTAATTTCAACACCAACACAAATGTGAGAAACAATAGCCGAATTTTCTCCTTCGTGACTTTATCTAGATTCAATAAGTAGCCAAAATAATTAACAAACCATTTGAAAAAAAAATCATCTGAATACTTGAGGGAGAGTAGGGAGGCACACCCAAAGAGAGGAAATCGTCAATAGGCTATCATTAGTTTTAAAACCTAGTTTTAGAGTGAGAGGCTATTCTTTCCAACAAAAAAAACCAAGTTCATCCCACAAGAACCTTAAGGACACCTTCATAAATTAAAAAATAGAGGATTAACATGCCAATAATCAATGTACTAATAAATAGTAGGGAATGAGAAAAAACTTATTGATTAGACAGTGAGTCATTTTTTAGATAATCAAATCAACTTTCAAGTTTGGGAGCTTCAAATTAGGAGCATTAGTAGAATCCGAGAATGAAAGAATTTCATGTGAGTTTTTTATTTTAGATATAGCGAAAAACCCTCACTAATTTGACTTCATGTGATCATATTTTAGTCTCCTATTAAGATAATAATGAAATCCTTATTAATCAAAGCATCAAGAACAAGGGAGGTTTTATATGTCTTCCCCTTGTGCCATATGTACCCATTCTTGCATGAACCATAATTCAAATATTCAAAAATTTGCACTAGCAATCTACAAAAGGATAAGCAAATATGGAGGAGAATAAAGTTTAGATAAAATCTAGATTCTCCCTCTAATGCCCAATATGATGATGTTCAGCAAAATAGAATATTAGGGATTCACACAATAGGAAAAAGAGATCTAGAAAATTTGGGAAAATTTGCAACATGTGTGTTGTGACTTATAGATTTTGATAAATTCTAAGAAGTTTATAATGGTCACAAAATTGTCATTTAAGAAATGGAATATTACAACAAATATAGATCTTTAATTAGTTAAAAGGAGAGCTATATGTAGATATTCATGTTTTTAGGGGTTAAAGAGATTTTTTTTTTGTCTAGATTGGACTAAACAAATGCAATAATTAATTATGAACTGAGAAAGTTTAAAAAAATCACATGTACGAATATACAAAATAACTCACCACTCTTTAAAAAAATGGTTGCTTTAATAGTGATAACTTATCTAGGGAAAACACTTAGTTCATCATAGTAGGAAATTTTCAATACTATAATAAACAACAAACTTTTAATTAAGGGATAAATAGTTTTTTGCGCATATTGAAAAGTTAAACAACTAGCATCAAGTGGCAAACTCAAATGAAGGTAGAATAATTTTTTTGTGTAAAATAAAATTAAAAACACATACCAGATAAAAAAGAAAAAGTTGAATATTATATATATATATATATATTTGCCATATAGTCTTATAGGTTGGACTTTTGATTATCATTGAACTTTCCATGTAAGCCCATTCAAATTTGGGCACTAATAATACCATACTTTATTTCTTGATCATATCTCACATTGCATGTTTATTCATGTTTGTAAACAATGACACATTTAATGATAACACTTACATGGTGATATTTTGACAATTAGACCTATTTCATTTTTCATGTTTACATTACACATGATATGATATATGTTCTTACATTTATAAAATTTTCTTTCTGTTTTTCATTTTTGCTTACATTTAGAGAAAAATTTGATACACTATTTTATTCCCCTTCATATGGGTCTTCATTATATAATACTTTCTTCACATTTTAAGGGGAATATATTAACATGAGGTCACAATTTACACTTTCCTCTTCATAAATTAAATCCACAATATTATTATGCATCCACATTGAGGGGTGACATGCATCAGATGTACACATTTGGTTAAGTGACTCTTCATGTGTCGTACACTAGTGCTTGATCCATTTTGTGTTAAAGTGTCCCTTCATAGGTTCTACATCAAAATTGATATTTTTTGGGTTAAAGAGTCCTTCATGATTTTTACACCATCACACAAATGGTTGAAGTGTCTCTTATGGATCTTACCATCGTTACGTACACAAATGATTGGAAGTGTCTCTTCATGGATCTTACACCATCATTAACCACAAAATTTATTAAAGTGTCCCTTCATGGTCATAATTTAGCACTAAATATAGTTTGTGTTAAAGTGGCATTTAATGGTTCCTAGAGTTTAGGTTTACCAAAAAGGAGTTGAAACGAACCTCTTTACAAAACTGAAATTGAAGTGTTTAACCAAATGATAAGCCAATTTAAATATTTAAACACTAGATAAAGAGTTGAGATGTAAATATGTAATTACAAATGACAACTAAAAGAAAAGGGGATAAGATATTACTTTGTTATTCATTACAAGTTGTCAAGTTGGTTTCCTTGTGTTAGCTAATGAACTATAATGGAAGGAACTAAACTCATATATGATATCAAATTATTTTTACAACTACAACAATGAAATATTCCATGGGTTTCTATTATATGAGACATAATTATGTTTGTAATTTTACTTGATCGTTATGATCATGTCTAACTCATGCAATGTCATTTAGTGCCTATAGATTTGAAAAATATTTTCACCTTGATTTGTCTTATACTATGAATAATTTGGCAGTTAGAAGTTCCATTACTATTAATTTTAATAAGAGTTAAGAATGAAACTTCCTAAGCTCCTAGTCAAACCTCATTACAAGTTTCAAAAGATTTGAAGATATATAAGACAATGAATGCAAAATGAATAATGTAGCATGTACTACTGTATAATGCAATGCATGATATTGTCTCGATGATGCACTTGATAGAGCCTTTTTGTAACCGCACATCCTTATATACACATCTTATCTTTGTATATGCTCATTTTGAATATTTTAAGATATAAGCCAATAAAAATAATTAATTTTGACAAAAGATTAGCTTGATTTAACAAAAATATTTTATATTTAAGAAATGAAATTATGTACATGCCTTTGACTAAGAAACTAAATCACGCCTATAATTCAATATAAATGTAAAAATAAATCAATTTAAAAATTTAACACAAATAAATAAAAGTTGACTTAAACTAAGAAAATTTTAATTTATGAATAAAATAAATCAAATATAATATAATAATGATAATAAGTTATTTTAGAACAAATCCAAAATAAATGTATAGTTTTTCAAAAATATTGACTAACCTAAAAGTTTTGAATTGAATTTCTAATTCTCATGAGAGGACTCGTTATAAAGTAAATATGTCAATAATTTGGAAATGAACATTATTTGAATTGTTTATCACCACAAATTTAACATTGGTCTTACTTTTATATTATAATATACAATTATTTTATTTTTTGCAAACTAAGAATTGTCGACATCTTTGAATAGAAACGGGTCAAAGTATGCATCAATAATCAAAAGACCTAGAAACTATTGACGAATGCTTATGATAATATTATAAAATTATATTATTGTTTTTAAGGTTTTTGCATTTGAATTAAAAAGTCTTTTATATTAATAACACTTTTCTTGTATAGAGAAAATTAAATGTTTATGAAAATATAATGCATATATTTAAATTATAGTTTATTAGTAGATTATATTTTTATATAATATAAAAGATCTTAAAATAATTATTAAAATGTATTATAGTATTTTTGGTAGAAAATTATGTGGAAATTTTAGAATCAATGTTTCGACTCATTCTATTGTTTAGGATGATGGATTGTAGATGAGATTATATACTTTCTCTTCATTCTAATGACGGATCCTAGTATATCATCCAAAATATTGATGAAATTTTTTATATAATTTTTGACTAAAAACATTATAAATCATTTTTATAGAATATGAAAATGTCATGACTCTAAGCATAGAAAGTTTTCTATAGAAATAGTTTTTTGAGTTGTTTATTTTCACAAAAAACACTTATAAGTTAGGTAAGGGATGGAATGAACTAATAGGATATTGGGATGCCATTGTTAACAACATAGACTATGTAATCTAAATTCAAAAACGATTCTGATAGTCCTGAAAAATGATTATGCAAAAATGTGGTATTCTTGACATGATTTTGGTCTTTCTGAATCACTATTGCTCTCTGTTTTGCCCTCAGGTTTTAGAATTTCCAGGTTTTTATATTCTCGGGTGAGATTTTTGTTTTAAAAAACCCAAACCTGTTATAAACTCGCGTTACCTTTTTTCTTTATTTTAAGCATGAGGGTCTGTTCCATCGTCAAAAAGGGACCGTGTTCATTTCCTAGGTGTTATCTTCTATCGGCCTTCTTATGCCTTTTGTATTATGGTCGGGCCCCCTTTTTTATGTTCCCACGGATTTTCATTTTCTCTAAGTCCGACTTTGGTATTTCGGCTTATATCTCCATGATTAAATGCTGAGAAACTAAAGGTCCCCTAAATTTGCACGTGTTTTGAATAGACGAAGATGTTATGACCCAAGTGGGAAAGATGTTCGAAGGATAACGACAAGTATTGGGCGGACTTTGTAAGCTGCACATAATGAACAAGCAGATACGACGACCCTCACAGTCCTGCAATGAAAGATGCAAGGAGATTAAGGATCACGACATCATGAGATGATGCCATATGTCCCAGGTGGGTGGAACAAGTCCGATAGCAGGACAACTGACAAAGAAAATACTCAAGGATGATTTGGCAGTGCTTTGTCAAAGTTTTAACGGGCCCACTTGCTACGTTGGAAGGTCAATATCAGTATTGACTGATAGTGATCGTGCGATATGTCGTGCTAGACAAATCAATGGTGGAAACAGAAAAAGGTTTTTAAAATGAGTGATTCAGACTGTTTTATTGTTGTTCAAGTGAGAAAGAAAAGGTAGAAGGAAATAAGCCTGTCGACATGGAATAAACAGAGTCAAGTCAAGACAAGTGGATGTCGGCCGAATCTCAAAATGTCGATTTGAGAGGTGTTTTATTGGGTCGAGTCATATTAACAAGACAAAGCTGGTAGTACCCGAGGTGGCAACATCTGCAAGTTTTCATTTGACACCACTAAAAGAAATCAAGATCCTTAGAGAGATGAAAGGGATAAGGATGATTTATGAGCTAGAAGCGAGGTGATCAAGGACCTATCAACAAAATCATAGGATGCGTATTGTCAGATATTCTCACAGTGAAGCAGAAAATAAAAAAAATTAGGAACAAAATCGTTCACGTAAGGTGAACTTGGTCAAAAGGTAGTGAATTGGCGGTTTGAGTCTGACGATGTTCTTGATTCGATGGATATGATTTTTTGAATCCATTCGCTGGTAGGATGAGTAGAAAAGCATTGGAATGATGATTTTTCCCATGCATGAACGCCACCAAGGGAGGTATTTTCATTATAAATACGCTCGTGTGGTGTCTTCAATTGGTAGAAGGAACAAAGAATTCATTATCTTCCCAGGAGATTTTGAACAAGATGAAAATGATCTTTGAGCAGTATCATGCCAGTTATATCGAGCTCTATGATACCAGATGGATTTCCTATGGGATTGAGTATGCTTATAGTCGGTGGAGTCTTGGAAGTGGGGAGGATAGTCGATGGAGGCTTGGAATCTATTTCTTTCCAGAACAAGCCCTTCATGGCACATCCTCTGCTTCCTCTCTGTCATTTGTGGGTAGAGAGTTAAAGAAGGAGCCTCATGAAGGAATGGGAGCAGAATATGGTTCAGATGGAGTTGGCAGTTAGTGATTTCTACAATGACATGCAAGATGCAACCCCTTCTCCTCCTTCTATGTTCCTCTGCAAGCTCCTCTTTCCACTTTCTCTTATCCTGGGCATAAAGGCTTAAACTCCTCTTCTAGTGGAGGGGCGATTTTACTTCTTGCTAGAATCTAAACTCTCTTCGAGAAGTGGGAAGTACTCTTTAAAACATCAAGAAGCATCTCACTATCCATTAGGGGTGATAGTGGCACAACTCAAAGGTTTTTGTTTCTACCAAAATATAGTTGGGAATTTTGGTTCTACTTCATCATGACTACCAACATGGACAATATTTTGGGAGACTGTGAGGAATATTTTGTAACAAAGTAACAAGTGATCCTATAAGCTTGTGACATGTGTCTCCTCTAGCCTGATGCTTGTTTCTCCCTTGTTTCTATAAAGGAAAATCAAGCCATGAGACAGGGGTCGATAAATTTGGTCTAGATGCTTGGATTCAAATCCTTGGTCATGTATAGTAGGTCTATGTGAAATGAGTAGGCTATAATAGGAATTTATAGAGTAAATAAAGTGGGTTTTGTGTCTTAGTTTGTTGTAGGTTATTGAAGGAGTTATATGTAATAAAATTTGTAACAGAAAATAGCTTATGAAATGAATGAAAATATTGTCCGAATTCATTTTCTCCAATGTATGACTCTGTTATGTTCTTGAATGAGTAAGATCAAGGATTTTTCTCATTTGTTGCATTGTTGTGATGCAAGTTTCTTCTATCTTACGCTCTAACCTAAGGGTTCAGTTAAACTACTTAGATAGGATTTGCAGACTAATGGGGCATATACAGGGATTTAGATAAGTATTTTGGGTTGGGATAGACAGATGAGATCCATTTTAAGGTAGTGTTATCTCAAGATCTTTAGCTATTAGATTAAGGTTTTTGTTGCATTTTTATCTTGCATTCTACATTTTCAGTTGCCCAATGGATTAGACACTGATCGTTGCTCACAATCATTTTTCTATGACATTTCTTTACTCATAACTCATCGACAGCTTGTTATAGCTTTGATAATATCAGAATATATTTTCATTTTTTGTATATGATGTTGCTTGTCAAAAAGTTGTCTCACGCTCCAAAGCATGTTGAGGATCACTGAGAGCTAGCCACTCTATAGCATTCTCCCTCTTTGTTTGAGCCCCCTTTTAGGAGAGAGACCATTTGCTTTGTTTTAATGTCGCCTACAAGTGTGGTGTGAAGATTGCAGGAGCATTAAGGGAACACCCTCTTGGGTTTTGCAGAGCCCGAAGTGTAGAAGGATAATCAAAAAATCCTTGTTATATAGTTGGTCAAAGTCCCTGAGTATCCTAAACAGTCTGGAGGTTGGCCTCTCCATGCATGATTCGAGGGCCCGACTTGGTTTTTGTCCCTAAGGGCAATGCAAAAACCCCACCAAGTGTGTTTTGGGGAACCAACAAAAAATGGCGACTCTGTTGGGGACAGTTGTCTAGAATCTCTGGTTAGAAACATATTGAATCATCATATTGCTTGATATTACCCCATCCAGGCCACCAACAAAAAATGGTGACTTTTCATGGGAAGAATGTTTAAAATATATGGTTAGTAAAAGGTGAAATGGTCATAGTGGAATTGACAATCATATATATATGGTTAGAATTTTCTACATAAATAGGAACTGGTATGGTGCAATATAGTGTGTCATACCAAACAATATCACATCATGTGGTAAGATCCAATTATGTAAGGACATTAAGTGGTAGAACTACTTCCTACACTAATCTTGAGAGGAGGGTAATGTAAAAATTTTAGAGGTCTTTACAATGGTTATAGATTCTTAACAAAAATAAACATAAATAGCATGCATACCACAACACAGTGATTTACATGGGGAAAACCCTTTCTGGAGAAAAATGCCACACTCCAAAATCTGCCCAATATATTATTCAGAAATCAATAACTAATTACAATATACTTGCAAAGAAAATTTTTCATAGGAGTATCACCAATCGAAGATGTAGAGGTAACTCAATAGCTATAAGACTCTTACATACAACCTCCATCTCACACGCCTCATATACAAGAGATACAATACATGAAATCATGGGCTAAAACCACTAGATAAAGTGGAACCCATCTTATCTCTAATCCTGGATGCCCTATGATGTGTCAAAACACACATCAACATGTATACATCCCTTATACAAATCATTTATGTGTTTGATGAGTTTTTATATTTCATTTTTTAGGAGACCCAACTTTCAGAGACCATAACTTTTAATCCAAGTGTCCAATTGACAAATTGTTTGAAGCACTAGAAATATCGTGATATGCTCTATTGAGATGTAACTTGCTATGTTGTTTATAGACACTTTTGGGCCACTTTGGAGCCTCAAAAACCCTCAAAATTGACTCTAAAACTTTTGTCTACAACTTTCAAAAATGAAAACTTTAATATCTTTAAAACTAGAAATGATCTTGCAATAAAAATTTACGCATGCTTATCTAGCCAATCCAAAGCTTTGGGGAAAATTTCGGACCAATTCATGCTCAAACAAAAACTTACTATAAATAGTAATGTTGAGACACCATTTTCCTAACATTCTCCCACTTATCAAACAACTTGCAAGAGAAAAGGGAATATCTACACCATAAATTAGTTGTTGGGGGCCATGAGACCCATAGACTCTATACAACATTTGAACTTCTTTGTGCTCACACTTAGTTAAAGAATCTAAAACATTCATCAAACTCTCTACCTTAACAAGCTTCACCTTTCCATCTTCAACCATATCAAATGATATTGAATATCAATGTGTTTGGTTTGGGGTTGACATGTCGGGTTCTTAGCTAGGAAGATCACACTTTGACTATCACAATAAATTTGCCATTCCACCTTGTTTTATTCTAATATTTAAACATAGACTCCTAATCCAAATGGCTTCTTTAGATGCATCAGTAGTTGTCATATATTGTGCTTCAGTAGTGGACAAAGAAACCATAGTCTATTGCTTACTTATCTAACTAATTGCACCACCAAATAAAGTAAACACATAAGCATTGGTGGATCTTCTGCTATCAACATCACTTGCCCAATTTGAATCCATCTAACCATCAATATCAAGGAAAATATTGTCTCCTATCAAATTACCATGATAACACACAGAATATTTTGAGCTACTCTTCAAATATTTGAGGACCATTTTAACTGCATCCCAATGAATTCTACTAGGATTAGACAAACATCTAGAAAGAATTCCCACTACTTGGGTAATGTCTGGTCTAATAGAGACCATAGAATAAATCAAAATTTCAATTGCACTCTTGTAAGGCACTCTTCTCATGTATTCCATCTCTGATGGGGATGTAGGACAATCTGAAATAGAGAATTTTGTTCCAATTATAAAAGGAGCACATAATGATCTACAACCCTATATGTTGAACCTCCTTAAAATTAAATTCATAGTCTGACTCTAGCCTAGTCATAGATTTTTGTTCACTCTATCTCTTCTAATCTCCATCCCAAGAATTTGTTTCAATACACCAAGATCCTTCATTTCAAATTTAGCAACAAGCTAAGACTTTAGTTCTGAAATCATGCATTTCCTTTTATCAATGAGTAACTTATCATCAACATATAATACAATGTACGTGAAATGATCACCATTAGATTTATAATAAACACAGTGATCTATTTTAGAATGCTCAAATCCAAAAGTCAACATATATGTGTCAAATTTTTGGTACCACATCCTAGGACTCTGTTTGAGGCCATACAAAGATTTCTTCAATTCACAGACCAAATTAAATTTACCTTTTACCACATAGTGCTTAGGTTGTATCATATAAATATCCTCATTTGAATCACCATGAAGGAAGTCATTTTTCACATCCATTTTCTTAACCTCAAAATCATTATCAACAACAAGATAAAGAAAAAATCTAATGGATGTCATTTTTGCAACAAGAGAAAATATCTCACTATAATCAACAACCTCAACCTGAGAGTGGCCTTTCACAACCAACCTTATTTTATACTTCTAATTGAACCTCCATTTGAACCAATATTTTTTTTGAACACCTAATTGCAACCAATTGATTTACGTCCTTTAGGTAATGGTACATGATCCCATGTATGATTCTTTTTCAAAGCTATCATTTATTATTTCATAGCAATCTTTTGGGTTCTGCATCATTCATACCTAATGCCTCTTCTACAGATCTAGGTTCACCCACATTAATATTCAAGGCAAAAATACATTTCAAATCATTATGTGAATACCTTTCAAGTGGTTGTCTATGTCTTGCAGACCTTCAAACAAGTTGAGTTGGGGGTTCTTCCTCCTCTTCTTAAAATTCAGAGCTAGATGAGCTCTACTCAACCTCTTTCCTATCCAAGGGTCTCAATTAAACTCTTTTAGGCATGAAAGTAAATTGAATCACATCTTCTTGTTTAGTTTGTTTAGGTTGCAATGTAATAGAATGGGACTTAATTTCTGTAATAATTAACAGTTTTATTATGTATTACCTTTTGTGCAACAAGGTCCCAAATCTTGTATCCTTTCACACCATAACTATATCTGATGAAGATACATTTCACAACCTTGTTTTCTAACTTTGTTCACTTCTCCTTTGGCACATGTGAGCTCAAAACCAAAAACTATAAGATATTTTAATGAAGGCTTATGACCCGACCATGCCTCCATAGGCATTTTATCAACAAGAGTTGATGTAGGAGACCTATTTGTATGCACTGAAAATTGAAGAACTCATTCTAATAGATTAACAAGAAACCACAATCTCAAAATTATTACAATAAACAATAGAGTAACACAAAGGAAAATCAACTAAATCATATAACAATGAAATGATGAAACCCAATGCTGATATCCATGCACTTGGCCTCCATTGCTCTCCTTCTTCTTGTGTGGGTGATGGCTCTCAAAGTTGCACTTTTGAAATACCTGCAACATAGGTGCATAAGAATTACGAAGATAGTGGTTGTTGAAAAGGAAGTGTTGAGATTCAATTTATAGATTTCAAGAGATTTTATTCAATAGTAGAGATTGATTTGAAGACAAGGTTGATCAATGGTTGAGATTCGATAAGACTGGTTGGTGAGACACAATTACTCATTATAATTGAATTTGATTGAGGAAATAACTCATTTAACTGACTATTTAAGAGATATGATTGAGAATGGAATTGAATTAACTAAGTAGTTAGAAAAAGTGGATTTTGAAAAATGGGGAAATAATTGACTTGTTAGAAAAGATGATTGTTGAGTCACTAGTTATAACTGAGTGTTAGTTTTAGATAACAATTTCCACATGTGATGTGGGAAATTTGGAGTGAAATATCATTTGCATTGAATTTGGGTTTTTGAAAATGTGAATGATATTAAAATTAGTGGGAAGTGAATTTGAATTGAATTTGGAGGGAAATGAAACTTATTCAAAATGAAGGTTAAATGAAATTAAACAAATTTAGGAATTTATTTAATTTGGGAAGATATCATTAGATAACTAAATAATTTAAATAATTTATTTAATTATGGGAAGATAGAAATTGAATTTAATTAAACAATAAAGATCATTTAGTTAAAGTGAATAATCGAGATTAATTAAATAATATTAAAATGAGAATGATTAATTGATTAAATGATTAAGAGATTAGGGAGATTATGAAAATGATGAGGAATATTAATTTAGAATAATAAAATTAGATTAATTAAATAATTAAAATTATTTAATTGGGTAAGTGCACAAAGATGGTGTCCAAAAAGGGGGTATAAGTGGACATTTTTTTTCTGAAATCAGGTAAACTTGAACTTGGAGGAGAAATTTGAGAGTCATCCACTCAAGATATGAAGATACTCAAATAACAAAGATTGTAGTACTCTGAATCTAGTTTCCAAACTACTATTTTTTTCAAAATTGGATAAGATTAAGGGGATCAAATCATTCGTGCACAAAAAACAAACCCTAAAATTTTTTGAAAAACATAACATAGTGTCTGACATGCGCATCAAAAAATTCATAGTTAAATTTAATATTTTGACAAATCCTTTTGCAGAAAGATAGTTAAAGTGAGTACTAGAAGTTGTGTGTTTTTTTGTAATTTTTTGTTGAGTATTTTTTTTTACGATTTTTCCAATCGAGCACATCTTGAAAATCAGGTACCCGTTCGTGCGCGAAACATAGTTGCACCAAAACAATCAAAAATGCATTTTTTTTAAATTATAAATAATCAAGTGATCTACAATAATATATAAAGTTTTTTAAATTTGGATAAGTAGATCAAAAGTTATTAAAAAAATGGTACATGTATGTCTCTAAGAACTATGGAGACATTGGTAAAAGAAATTCAATAATAATATGCTATTGTTGTTCAATTTTTTTTTCTTTAAATATGGTTAGAAAGCTCAGAAGATGGGTGAAAATATGGTGGCAATTTTAGAAATACCCACTTGATGAAGTGTAAACTTGATGATGACAAAGTCGAGAAACCAAGTTGATAAAACAAAACACATCAAAAGGGAAAGAAATGGAGGGAAATCAAAATTCCAACCCATAGCTTTGTCATCCAAGCCTATTCATAAGCCTAAACAATCAAAAGCATGTAGGGGATTTCTTTTGTATAAAGACCGTGCACGGGGTTTTTTTTATAAAACTGCATACGGGGTGTTTTTTCAATAAGAAGCACGTACACAGTTTTAAAGCTAAAACAATGCGTACACGGTTCTTCCTGTGATACTCCATAAAAATATTAATGTGTGTGTTTAAAATGTGTGTGTGTGCATACATATATGTATATATATATTACGTATGTATATGTATATAATATGTGTATGACGTATGTATACATATATGTATGTTTATAATTGTAGCGTAGAAATTAGGAATCATCACAAGATAAGTGGATCAATCAAAACATTAGACATGATAGCTCAATCAAAAGAACTCTCATTGAAATGAACCTAATTCCAAAGCACATTCAATGGAGGTATGAAAACAAAGCATTCAAAATGAAAATTATGCAAACCAGACGTAGAATTGAATACTCCTTCCATGCGGCTCCATTGTTGTTCTTTCCTCTTCAATGGGTTTGTGGATCTCACCTACAAGTGCAGATACAATTGAAAGAAAGATTGATGAAAAGCTCAAGAGTACTAGAAGCATAAGTTCGGTAGTTTGATAGAAAATTCGGATTCATGAAGGATTCGAAGGATTCAAGGGATTTGCTTTGATTGAAAATCATCCAATTTATAGAAGAATTGGATAAATGACAAAATTAGCATGATGCAATTCAAATGGAAATTGCAAATCAATATGACAAATTATGCACTTTCCATGCACAATTTGATTGATTGATAATTTGATGACAAATTATGACACATTCTATGTCAAATTGATTGATTGTCAATTATGACAATTTATGACAAATTGAAGTGTCATTCCCATAGAATTAGGAGAGAAATAGGAGGAATTTGAAATTGGAAATTAGAAAATTAAGAAATTACGAAATTGATGGAAATTAGGAATTTGAAATTAGGAAAATTAATTAATAATCTTTCATTTATTAATTAATTCACAAAGAGGAATAATTAGCCAATTAAATGAACATTTAATTGTAATGAGAAGACTTAGGATAAATAAGTAATTTATTAATCCTAAAGGAAGAAATGACGCACAAGGTTAAATGATTAAATCATGAAACCCTAGAAGGTGAATTAGCAATGCGAGGATGACAATTAGGTCCTAATATAAAATTGATTTGATGTTGATTCGATTTTGGATTGATAAATGACCAATGTGATAAATGATTTAATTGATAAAATGCGCTGAGGAACAATGACAAATTGATCCAAATTGACATGATTGAGAAGGACGACGATCGATGACAAATCGATCGCAAAATGACAAGATTAACAAGGACAAAGATCGACCAAAATCATGAATGAAGATTGTTATCAACAAGACCAAATTCGAAAGCGAGATGATAGAAGAATGACTCGATGCTCGCAAATGATAAAAACCAAGTGCGTGACATAGGAGAAATGTTAATGTGACACAAAAACCTAAAATAAGGCAATGCGCAAATGTTAAAGGATGACCTCGCAAGCGTTGACCATTTTTAGGTGTCTACAATAATATATACATGTACAATATATAAGATGTATATATGTGTATTGTCTTTTGATAATTTATGTCTATTATATGTATATGTGTATGTACATGTATATTGATATACATTGTCTTTTGATATTGTATTGTACATTGTATTTCTCTCTCTCTCTGGACCCCACATAACACCTAATGACATCATGTAAGGTCTCTTAGTACACATATGACCCCTTAAGACTATATGATGTCCTAAGGGGTCATATGATGGTCTAACACATGTGCGGATCCATTATGACCCTACATGACCCCCAATGTTGCCATATGACCTCTTCGGACCATGTATGATATCTCAAGGGGTCAAATGGTGTCTTAAGGGGTCATATGGTGTTTTAACACATGCGTGGCTCAATTAGGACCCCACGTGACCCCTAACGACATCATGTGACATCTCTTCCTCTCCTCCCATCTCCCTCCCTCTATTTTTTATCTCTCTCTCTCTCTCTCTCTCTCTCTCTCTCTCTCTCTCTCTCTCTCTCTCTCTCTCCTCTCCCTTAGGACCCCACATAACACCACATGACCCTTTACAAGTATATCATGTCCTAAGGGATTATACGGTGTCTTGAGGTGGCAAGATGAATTATTATTAAAATATAAAAAGTAGTGACAATACTACTTACAAAATTTGACACCTAAGGGGTCATATGGTGTCCTAAGCAGTCACAGGACACCATATGACCCCTTAGAACACCATACAACCCATAATGACACCATATGGTGTTGCAAGGGGTCATATGGTGTCTTAAGGGGTCGTAGGACACAATATGACCCCTAAGGGCACATTACATGACCCATAATGACACCCAAGGGGTCATATGGTTTCCTAAGGGGTCATAGGACACTGTATGACCCCTTAGGACATGATATGACCTCTAACAACACCTAAGGGGTCATACGACACAATATGACCCCTTAGAATACAATCTGACCCATAATGACACCTAAGGGGTCATATGGTCTCTTAAGGGGTCATAGGACACTGTATGACCCCTTAGGACATGATATGACCTCTAATAACACCTAAGGGGTCATATGGTATCCTAAGGGGTCATATGATAGAATATGACCCCTTAGAATACAATATGACTCATAACAACACCTAAGGGGTCATTTGGTGTCCTAAGGGGTCACAGGACATTATATGACCCCTTAGGACACGATATGACCTCTAACGACACCTAAGGGGTCATTGTCATTATGAGGATCCGGCTATTACGAAGAGGGGGGGTGAATCAGTAATAAGATAAATTTGTAATACTTCAATAAACACTTCAAAAACCAGTACCGATAACTATTCAAATAGTCCTTTAAACTGATTTATCAACCACTCACTTAAGTGTTCATCAATATACATATAAAGTAATGATATCAAATCAACACATGAACAATGCATCAACCATATGAACACATAGATTTTTCACATAGAGCTATAATGAACACATCACTATCTTCCTTCTTGGACTCAAAGTCATAATCAAACTTCTTTGTCTTCTTCTTTTCTTCTTTGCAATCCTGCAAATGACTGTAGACTTTCCAAGAGATTTTAATCTCCCTCTAGACTTGGATTTGTCACACTTCTCATTCTTCTTGCCTTTTTATTTAGGTCTTCCATAATCAATTGTGGCTTCCTTCGAACTGATGGATACCTTCCTCTACATCTCTTCACCAAGAAAGGCACCCACTACATCTTAAACTTCAAAACAATAAAAGTACTACCAATAGAAAAACAAGAGAATCCCACAAATTAGATAAAGAACAAAGCAAGTTTTCCTCATCCATCTTGACACCAATAGACACCAATTTAGCCACTAACATATTGAATTTTTTCAGGTGGTCCAATCTATCCTCTCTCTTCCATTATTAAGGAATACAATTTGTTTCTCAAGAAAATAGGATTCAATAAAGATATGGCTTGATAGATCTCACCAAGCTTATTCCATAGCTTCTTTACAGAGGTTTCTTCCTAGTCATTGATTAGAAAAAATTATACCAAGCACAATATAATTAGACCCTTAGTTTAAGCTCCATAACATCATACTAAGTAGCCACAGTAGAAGGTCTTGAGACATTTGCATCGATAGCATCCCACATATCTCAACCTAATCTATAGCAAATCATCTATCATTAGCTTCCACATCTCAAAATTACTTCCAAAAAATTTCTCCACCTCTATTCTCCCTAACGAACCTGCCCTCTGAAAATTCCTGCAACAAGATCAAAAAGTATCTTTTGCACAAGCTCCCACTCGAATATAGATTATTTCAAAGAAACCCAACAACCCACAATTGAAACCAAATGTGACTAGGCTCTGATACCACTTGCAAGGAAGTTAAGTAGCAGATCAACTTCCTACACTAACCTTGAGAAGAGGGTAATGCAAAAACTTTTAAAGATCCTTACAACAGTTATAGAAACTAAATAGAAATAAACATAAATTTCATGCATACCACAACACAATGATTTATGTGGGAAAAAACCTTTCGGGAGAAAAACCCCACACTTCAAAATCCACCCAAAATATTATTCATAAATCAATAACAAATTATAATAGATACTCACAAAGCAATATTTTTACAAGAGTGTCACAAAACAGAGATTCAAAGGTAACTAAATAGCTATAAGAATCTTACACCCAACCTCCATCTCACACACCTTATATATAGGAGATACACTACATGAAACTGTCAAATAGTATTACACAACCATGGGTTAAAACCACCCAATAAGGTGGCACCCATCTTATCTCCAATCTTAGATGCTCTATGATGTGTCAAAACACACATCAACACATGCACCTCCTTTTTACAACTCATTTATGTCTCTGATACATTTTATATATTTCCTATTTCAAGAGACCCAAATTTCAGAGGCCATAACCTTTGAATTGAGTGTTTGACTGATGAACCATTTGAAGCGTCAAAAATTTCATGATGTGGTCTATCAAGCTAAAACCATCTATGCCAATTACGAACACTTTCAAGCCATTTCAAAGCCTCTAAAGAACTCAAAATTGACATCAAAACTTTTTCTTGCCACTTTTGAAAAGATAAACTTTAATATTTGTAAATCTAGACATGATCTTGCAATAAAATTATTCAACATACTTCTCTAGCCAATCCAAAGCTTTGGGAACTTTTTTGGACCATGTCGTGCTCAAATGGAAACTTACTATAGTCTTATGTAAATGCAAGGTTGAGACACCATTTTCCTAACATTCTCCCATTTGTCGAACACATTGCAAGAGAAAAGGGAGTATCTACACCATAATTAATTGCTACGGGCCATGAGGCCCAAGACTCCATAACACCATTTGAACTTCTCTATGCTCACAATCTTAGTTAAAGAATTTGCAACATTCATCAAAGTCTCTACCTTAACTAGCTTCACCACGCCATCTTCAACCATATCTTTGACAAAATGATATTGAACATAAATGTGCTTGGTCTGAACATGAAATGTTGGGTTCTTAGCTAGGCAAATTTCACTTTGACTATCACAATCAACTATAACTACACCTTATTTTATTTCAATATTTGAACACGGTCTCTTAAGACAAATGACTTCTTCATAAGCATGAGTAGCTACCATATACTCTACTTCAGTAGTGGACAAAGCAACGATTGTCCATTGCTTAATCATCCAACTAGTTGCACTACCAAATAAAGTAAACACATAAGCATTGGTGGATCTTCTGCTATCAATATCACCTACCCAATATAAATCCACCTAACCATGAATATCAAGGGAAATCTTGTATCCTATCAATTACCTTGATAATACAAACAATATAATGAAGTACCCTTCAAATATCTGAAGATATTTTAAATTACATCCTAATGAATTGTACCAAGATTAGATATATATCTAGAAATAACTCCCACTTCTTGGGAATTGTCTAGTCTAGTGTAGACCATAAGATACATCAAAATTCCAATTGCACTTTGGTAAGGTACTATGCTCAAGTCTTCCATCTCTGATGGGAATGCAGGACAATATATAATAGATAACTTTGTTCCCACTGTAAAAGGAACACATAATGGTCTACAATCTTGCATATTGAACCTCTATTAAAATAAATCCACATACTAACTCTAGCCTAGCCATTGCTTTCTATTCACTCCATCTCTTCTAATTTCCACCCAAAAATGTGTTTCATTGCACCAAGATCTTTTATTCAAATTTAGTAGCAAGCTAGGACTTTAATTCTGAAATCATACCTTTCCATTTACCCATGTATAACATATCATCAACATATAATGTAATGTACATGAAGTGGTCACTATCAGATTTATAACAAACACAATGATCTAATTTAGAAATCTCAAATCTCAAAATTAATAAATATGTATCAAATTTTTGGTACCATATGTGGATCCATATTAGTATTGAAAGAAAAAATGCATCTCTAATAATCAGGTGAATACCTTTCAGGTGGTTGTCTATGTCTTGTAGACCTTCGAATAAGCTAAGTTGGAGGTTTTTCCTCATCTTCTGAAGATTCAGAGCTAGATGAGCTATCCTCAACTTCTTTCCTATCTAGGGGTCTTGATTCGACTCTTTCAAGTGTAGAAGGAAATTTAATAACATCTTCTTGTTTAGTTTGTTATGGTTGCAATGTAACAGAAGGAAGTTCGGTTTCTCTAAAAATGACACTTCTACTATTTATTACCTTTTATGCAATAAGGTCCCAAAGATTGTAGCCTTTCACACCATAACTATATCTGGTGAAGATACAATTCACAGCCTTTTTATATGACTATGTTCACTTCTCCTTTGTCATATGTGCATATGCCTCACAACAAAAACTATCAGACGTATCAATGAAGGCTTATGACTCGACGATGCCTCTATTAGACTTGTGTGAATATTGTTGTCATTGATGTCAAACTAGTTATTCGGTTTGGTCTAGATAGTATATGCAGCATATTGAAGTCAAACTTGTTATCCGGTTTGGTTTAGATGTTGTATGCAATTGGTATGTGCAGTTTTTGTTATAAGCAGGTGATGTGCGTTCTGGTATTTCTATGGGAAGTGTTGTAGTAAGATGTAGTTAATCCGATGGAGTAATTTTTGGAAGATCCTTGTATCTGAAATTTTGAGTTGTGCTTATATTGGTCCCGACATCAGTTATGTGTTTTGGTATAAGCTATTTTGGTTGCATCAGATGCATCCTTTCATGTCTCATGGTTCACTATCTATGGTATGCGTAGAATGTGTATTCTTAGAATTTGGAGTTGTTATGCTTAAGTTTTATGATAACGGGTCAGTATCTTTGGCTCCAAATGACCTTGTCCCATTACAGATATTAAGATATATGCATCACTAAATTAATTAGGAAAAAGGAAGCATGTAGAAATCTTGCAGAGGTTGACTTGGTTATCATGATTATAATTCAAAGATTTCTTAGATAACATGTTGGGCTAGGTCGATACATTATCTTGGTATGTGTGTCCTCTGATATATATAGAGAGAAGTGTGTGATATGAGGGTGATATAGTTGTGATGATATCAAAGTAGCAAGTGATAGAGTGTGAAGTGTGAGTTGCAGACAACGAAAGAAATTGGTGCAGAATCAGTGTGTAGATAGTGTTGCAGTAATCCTTTACCAGATATGCTACTGAGGATAGTTGTATAGAGATATTTTACTGGATCTACTATAGGGTTTGATAATTGTGACATGAGCTTAACTTGGAACTGATTTCATGCATTCAAATATGAAATCCTTTTTATTTCAATCCTAATTGTTGCAGTGAGAATTCCAACAGTAAGTCATCTTTGTAACTTTGCAGTGAGCATTCTAGCAGTGGGTCATTTTTGTATTCTAGCAGGAAGCCACCTGGCAGTGAGGCACCCTTCTATAAAACACAATATAACTAGTTATATTCTCTTGAGAGTTAAAACTCTACGATTTTTTCCATTTGGGTTGTCCATGTATAAATTTTGGTGTTCCTTTTGTGGTTGTGTTTCATGTTTATTTTGCATTTTCTATTTCATGTATGATATGCTTAATTAATGTTTGATATATCAGCAAAAGGTTTAAGTTTGGTGAAAGTTTTATAATCTGTGGGAATATTGATTCACCCCTTCTCTTAGTATTTCAGTCTCTTCAATCAATCCAACAATTGGTATCAGAGATTTGGTCCCTTGTCTAAAAGCTTAACAACTTGAGGGAGATCTGTGTTGGTTGAATCATGGTACTTGTGTGCATGACTGAAGAATTTCAGTTGGATGAAGACTTGAAGACAACTCTTGAAGATTTGGAAAGTGTTGAATCAAATAATGAGAAATTGAAAGAGAATGTGAAGGTAGAAAATTAATGTGTGCAAAAGTTGAGAGAACAAATCCGTAAATTCAAACTAAGGCATAAGGAGGTTAATAATCAGTTGAAGCAAGTGAATGAGTTTGTTAAAGATCTGATGTAGAAGATTGAGGAGAAGGACAAGATAGAGCAATCCCTGAAAGAAATAATCAAACTAAAGTCTGAGGAATGTGAGAAGCTAGAGCAAGAAGTGAAGATGCTAAAATAGGAAAATAAGTTTCTTGACAGTAGCAAGCTCTTGGAAGACCTGATCAACATGTAGAAAGCTAATTTGGACAAGACCGAACTTAGATTTCAGCCCATTGTATGTTTGGATGATAAAGACAAAGGCAAAGGAGTTAAAGCTGAAGTTGAGAAGAAATAAAAAAATGAAGGAAAATCTTGAAATCAAAATACTAATAGGCCACTGATTCGTCAACCTAATGCGCAAAGGTACCCATCTTTTAATGGTTATTGTTTTCAATGCAATAAATTTGGACATAAGACTGCAAACTATAGAAGCATTAAGTGTTATAGTTGCAAGAGGTTTGGTCATAAAGAAAATCATTGTAGAAACCATGTTATGAGTCAGAATCATAAACCGGCTAAAGCAAAGAAGATGAATTACACCTCTTATCAACTTTAAAATTAATAAGCATGCAAGAAATATAACCGCATAAGAAAACACCCAACAAAGCATGCAAACCATAACACAATGATTTTTATGTGGAAACCCAAATGGGAAAAACCATGGTGGGAATTAATACCCACAAAGATCAACCATCTGCAGAATAGAGATCTGACCAGTTAAGATCATACAACACCCTGTTAGGAGTAACACCCGATTAAGAGTGCTTTTGCCCAGTTAAGAGCTATTACAATAAGGCCTATTAGGACCCAGACCTATTAGGAGCTACCTTGCAAGAGGATTTTAAAACACAAGCTAATGTGTCACCTTGTTAGAGGATTCTAACCTTCGGACCTATTAGAATCCTGCCACACCCTTTTAGGAGTAACCTTGTGAGAGGATTTTCTTGCTGCAACTGTTAGGGAACAACAAGTTTGATTGATATGTTGTTAGCACCTCTTGTACTTGATTAGATCCACTGTAGTTTTTCTTCTAACACTGCCTAAACATCAAAACCTAACTCCTTCCACCGCATGATCAAATTCACTGTCTTGATCTCCTAAAAGCTCATGATATACATCACCTTATAAGAACATTGTTAAGTCGGCTAAGAATCCTTTGAACAATTTCCTAGGTTCATTGAACCTAGTCATCTTGCACAACATGCTTTCCTTATGTCGAAAAAACAACACTTAACTCAAAAATATAACATTAAGTCTTTCGGTAACCGATCAAAGTAACTCTTCTTTACCGGTTCTTTATTCTTCCTACGTGTGACTGCTTTTTCGATCATAACTTACTCATTAGTCTGAATCTGTTGATGTAGTTTGAGTCAAAGAATCATACCAATGTCATAAACATATGTTCCAAACCACAACATCTAACTCTTCTCCAATCTTTCATACCGATTGTTTGATCATCGCTTTGTTCTTGTTTACCAGTTGCAGGCAACATAACAATTTTCTTGTTTAACTGACTCCACTACTGGTTAGGCTCTACTGGTTGGTCTAAATGACTTAGATGACTAACAAAACATGGTTGCCATCAATGACAACACAAATAAAGTTATCAATCAACCTATTACAACTTTATCATCATCATCATCATCAAGACAACATGTTATACTTGCAATCGCTATGGTCATAAATCTAATCGGTGCAGATATAGATCTCATTTGGTAAACTCTGAAAGGAAGGTTATTAGTTGTTTCAAGTGCAAGAAGTTTGTACATTATGCTAATCAATGTGGAAATGGAAATGTGGAGAAATATGTTAAGAAGAGTGTGATGAATAATGATGAATCAAAGAAGAAGGAAAATTTAGTTTGGAGAAAGAAGGAAGTGAGCCTGATGTACTAGACTCTAGTGCAGGAACCTCTTCCTCTAGCAACTGAGTATATTGCTTTGGCTCAAGGGGAATTCTCTTTTGAAGGAAAAATATTTTATCCTCCCCTATCTGAGTGGATCATGTCGTTGATCCGGCATGACTATGTTTAGAGGCTATCTGGTAATCAAAGGTATTTTGCTAACATCATCGATAAGATAACTCTTGGCGGCAAAACCCTAAAAGGAGATTTTTGGCAAGATAAGTATCGGATTTTTGAATTCATTGTCAATCATTTGTGCTTTAGAATATTGTGAATAGTAGAAAAGTAATAGAGCAAGAGATCAGAGAATGCAATCATGGAAGGGAAAATGATCTTCGGAGAATCTAGCAGCGCTAAGTTTCAGGTTTTGGAAAAAGGTGTTCTTGGATGAATTCGACTTGGAGAAAATTCGAAATGTTGAAGATGGTTTGAGTGATATTGAGTTGCAAAGAATTAAGGAAATAGAGTGTAAAGGTCTAAATCTGTGGACTAAATTCCCTTGGTTTGATGATGTGGAAGTTATCAGGGTGATCCTTAGCCATGTGCAAAATGACGAGTGATCAATGAGCATCGATCATTGAAAAGATCATCAAACCTATGGTAAAGTATATTGCCTCAAACATTTATTTTAAGATCTATTTTAGGGATAGGGAAGGAGCCACTTCGACAATTGCAGTGTATATGATAGATATGCTTGTAATGGAAAACAAATAATTTGACTTGTGTGAGTTGTCAAGAGAATTGTTGTTGGAAAATGTCAAAATGTCAAAAGAGCATAATTATCCCTTCTGGTTTGGTTCATTTCTTGTACATTTGATCATGTATTGTCTAGGATCCCTTTCGGAAAAAGAGAATGTTATATGGGAATCTGGTGTTCCAATTGAAAGGCAAATATTTAGATATTTGAATAGTCTAGATAGTAAAGAGGAAGCTTGTAATTCATATTTTAAATCTTTTTTGGACATGTGGAGTGTTGGCCCGGTATCCTTTGTTTCTAGTTCTAGAGGTTCCTTCTTTGGAAAGAAGAAAAGAAGACAATATGTTTCTATGAGTAATTTAGAGTCAAATAAAAGCAAGGAAGATATTGTTGTGATTGTGGATCTAGAGCCCGTTGGTGAGTTGGTTGTTGCAGAGCAAAAAGTTAGAGAATTGGGTGATGAATAAAATTTGTTGGAGTTAGTTGGTAGCATTGATGGAATTAAGAAAATTGGCAAGATGTGGTTGACTTCAATTTTTGTTAGATAGAATTGAAGGTGTGTTATTGAATCACTTGATTTGAAATAGCATGAGCGTTGAAGATATCAACAACTTGCTTCTGAAATCTCATAATGAAGTTCTTAAAGAGAAGTTATCTGAGCCATCCATTGAGGCTGGAGTATTTGAGGAAAAAGGAATTGATGTGCAGAATTTGTTGAATGAGTGTGTTGATGCACATAAAGATTTATCAATATACATTGAGGAATTGAGAGACTGTATCCACAGTGCTAGCAAAGTCTATAGGTACTATATCTCTTGGCTGACAGTTGTAGTGAAATGCAAAACCAAAGTTGATGCCATTGAAGATGAATTGAGTTTACTAGGCAAATCTTTTGATTTTCTAGAAGATAAGGATGGTGAGAAGAGGAAAAGAATAAACTCTCTTCAGCCTAAAATCTTATTCTTGCAAAGGCGGAGAGAAGACTTCATAAGTATTTTTTGGAAAGTGAAAGAGACTGTTGAAGCAAAGTTGGAGCATTTCTCTACATTACTTGGCAGTGTAGTTGAGGATGAGCACAACCCATTTGCTCCGGAGAGTTTCTCCCATGTTGTTAATCTGTTAGTGGAATGCATAAGCCTTTCAGTTAGCATTAAATTGGGCATACATTCTTGGGAGGTTCTTCTTCTGAAATTGAAAGAGAAATATAAGTTTATCTTTCTGAAGAAGAGTAGCTGAAGGTTCTATCTAGTTTGGTATTTAATTTTGACATTTTTGTAGTTGTGTATATACTCTGTTTTTCTCTTTCTTTATTTTCTTTTTCATCAAAGGCATCCTTTGTCCTTACTGTCAAAATGGGGAGAAATTATTGTGGATTTTGGAATTAAGGAGATGTATGAGCTAAGGGGAGTTGAGTTATGTGCAGATATGTTTTGGATATGTTCTGTCGTCAATGACAAAGGGGGATATTGTTAGACTTGTGTTAATATTGTTGTCAGTGATGTCAAACCAGTTATTTGGTTTGGCTTGGATGGTATATGCAGTATATTGAAGTCAAACTTATTATCTGGTTTGGTTTGGATGTTGTATGCAGTTGGTATGTGCAGTTTTTGCTATTAGCAAGTGATGCGCATTCTGGTATTGCTATGGGAAGTATTGCAGTAAGATGTAGTTGATTTGATGGAGTGATTTTTGGAAGATCCTTATACCAAAAATAATGAGTTGTTCTTACATTGGTCCCGGTATCGGATATGTGTTCCAGTATCAACTATTTTGGTTGTGGCAGATGCATCCTTTCATGTCTCATGGTTTGGTATCAATGGTATGCGTAGAATGTGTATTCTTGGAATTTGGAGTTGTTATGCTTGAGTTTTGTGATAATGTGTCAGTATCTTTGGGTTCGGATGACCCTATCCCATTCTGGTAATTGAGGTATGTGCATCGGTAAATGAATTAGGAAAAAGGAAGCATGCAAAAACCTTGTGGAGGTCGACTTGTTCATCATGATTATCATTCAAATTTTTATATATATGTGTGTGTGTGTGTGTGATATGAGGGTGATATAGTTGTGATGATATCAAAGAAGCAAGTGATAGAGCGTGAAGTGTGAGTTGTAGACACCGAAGGCAGTTGGTCCAGAACCAGTGTGCAGATAGTTTTGTATTAATCCTTCACCGGATCTAGTGCAGAGGATAGTTGTACAAAGATCTTTCACCGAATCTACTATAGGGTTTGAGAATTGTGATTCGGGCTTAACTTAGAACTGATCTCATGCATTCAGAGACGCAATCCTTTTCAGTTCAATCCTACTCATTGTAGTGAGCATTTTGGTAGTAAGTCATCTTTGTAACTTTGCAATAAGCATTGCGACAGTGAGCCATTTTTTATATTATGCCAGTGAGCCACCCTTATGTAAAACACCATATGACTAGCTATATTCTCTTGAGAGTTAACACTCTCTATGGTTTTTCCCATTTGGGTTTTCCACATTTAAATTTTGATGTTCCTTTTGGGGTGTGTTTCATTTTTATTCTTCATTTTCTATTTCATGTATGATATGCTTAATTAATGAGTTTATCAGCAAAAGGTTTAAGTTTGGCGAAATTTTTAGAATCTAAGGGAATATTGATTCACCCCCCCTCTCAATATTCTGGTCTCTTCAACATTGATAGGAGCGGATAGGATATTTGATTGATTGGATCAAGAATTGACATTGTGTTGATATCATGTTGGAGGAGGATCAACGAGGCCTACAACATTTGAAAAGACTGGTGCTCTTTGTCCTAGTTGACATATTGATATGAGACATTGATTTGTATCATGGGACATTGTATTTTATTGATTATTTCTTTGATATCATTGTATACTTGGACTGTTTAGTGCTTATGATGATATGCAGACACAGACTCTATATGATGGTTATTATTCATGATTTATTATGCATGCTACTTTGATGATGATGACTTATATGTTTTATATTCATTGATTTCATGGATGATACTTTGCTGATGATGCTTTGATTACATGGTTGATATGATGACGATATTGACTACATGGATGCTATGATAATGATCTTTCCTTTACTTTATATTCCATGATGTTATTGTGATGATATGATGATGATATTGATTCTATCTAAGACTTATATGATCTACATGATAATGATGATGTGAAATAATTTATATGCATATGAAAATGATTTTAAAATGTATTGATCTATATGGAAAATGCTTATAATGATGACATATGCAAATGGATGTTTATTTCTATTCCTTGATGTATATGCAAATGATGATGAAATGGTAAAATGATTTTGAGTTTTTGAATGCAATATGATGATTATGTATGATAATGCTTATAATAAAAAGGTGATGAAATATAAACAATAATGATGTAAGAATATGGTTAATGATTCTAAATGAAACTAATGATAAATGAATCTAATGCAACTATTAATGATATGATCAATGCAAATGACACTATTGCAATCCTAATGCAATTAAAATGAGTGCAACTGATAAATGATGAATGATAAATGACATGATGATTATAACATGCAAGCCTAAATGAAATGAACCTAGATAATTCAATCCAAACTAATGCAATTGTTTTTTTTGTCCAACTATACTCAATCTTTATTTTGGTTGTTGATCTCAAATGAAATAATTATAATGCAACTGACAATGAATTAATCTAAGATGATCTAACTTAAATGATCCTGCCATTCCTCAAATGTTGTCTTGTAACAGTGCTTGATTTTATCATTGAGCTTTTAAATGTTGTAAGAAAACAAAAGCAACTTGACATAATGATTCAAGCTAACCTAAGTGCTTCTTACATGGATTTTGATAGAGCAAGTTTATACAAGCAACTTGATATGATGAATCAAGTTGACCAGAGTATTTCTTGTAGAACAGACAAGGATTATCCCTTTTCATGCATGATTCGGAACGTCCTCCATGATCTTTCATCGATCATATCCTTAGAAAAGTACATACCTTAATAAGAGATAAACCCCAAACCAAAAACAAAGAAAATAATCATGCCCCATCATAGCTCCTCTAGTCATGGACATCATCGAGTTGCGTAGGACACATGATTGGCGAAAATCAAGATATAAACACTGAATCTTGTGTGTTGCACATATGTTCTCATGGTCATTAACTTATATAATCATATTGATGAATGATCATTGATAATCCTTCAGTACTTATTGGTTGAATCTTTGTATTCTAAGTTTCACGATCCAGTTGTTACAAATGTCTTGATCTTCGTTGCCTTGTTGTTTGTTGTTTGTTTCAAAACCCATGGTGTTTTTGGTTTTTCTCTGTTTTTTTAAATGTTTTTGGTTTTTTGAAGCTTTAAAGATGCCCTTAACAAAAGGAATCTAGGATTTTGCCCCTAGCAGAAACAAAATTTATTATGGATGTACCAAACCATGGTGGGATACAAATGTATATTGATTCTGATAAACGCCAAGATGGTGACTACGATAAGTATATCAAAGATTGATAACTGTTGATAAGCTACATATTTCCTGCTAATGGTTCAAAGCAATGGATGTGAAAGATAGAATTGATATGTGAGGATAGGTGGATGCGAGCATATGGGCTAAGAT
The DNA here is from genome assembly GCF_030272615.1 of Cryptomeria japonica. Taxonomy (NCBI): domain Eukaryota; kingdom Viridiplantae; phylum Streptophyta; class Pinopsida; order Cupressales; family Cupressaceae; genus Cryptomeria; species Cryptomeria japonica. The sequence goes on along the minus strand of NC_081411.1, from coordinate 753,266,117 downwards.
GGATAAATGGGCAAAGCGATCTCATAGATGGAGGAACCCACTTTTGGATAGCACCTGTTTGCCAGGTTTTCACCATCTAAATTTATTGCATTTTTTTCATATTTGATTTTTTGATTGTTTTCGTTGTTTTACACTATTTTTTGTATTTTTCCTTTTATGCTCTTTAGAGATTTTGTTGCTTTTCTGATTTTTAGGCTTTTTCTGCTTTTTCACTGTTTTGGGGGTATTTTCCCTTTTTGTTGATACTTTTAAGCAAGGGATTTCTTTAGATGCATAGTATTGATAGGCTCATCAAATCAAACTCCTTCTAGTGTAGATAATTTGTATGCTCCTGAACCATATGTTGCTACCATGACAAAGGGACCTAACCAAGTTGGCTCAAACTTACCTTTCTTTTCTCGATCTTGCTGATTTCGTGGATTTTCCCTTAGAACTAGATCTCCAATCTAAAAAATGTGTGGCTTAACTTTGTGGTTGTAACTTCTCATCATTCTTTGTTGGTTTGCTTTCAAATGATCTGAAGGATTTTGGCAACACTCCTGAATCAGCTCAAGTTCTTGAAGTCTAAAGACTCATTATTCTTCTTCTGGGATAAGACCTTTCAAGGATACTCGTAGAGAAGGTATCTCTACTTCTACTGGTAATATGGCTTCTGATCCATAGACTAAGCAATATGGAGTTGCCTTCATTGGTGTGTGGATGTTGGTTCGATATGCTCAGAGAGCAGGATTTAGCTAAATACGCTAGTCTTTACTAGCTTCATTAACTATTTTCTTCGAGATCTTTAAGATTGTCTTGTTTGATGCCTCAGCCTGACCATTTCCTTGTGGATAATATGGTATAGAAAACCTATGTTGGATATGAAATCACTCACATAGTTCCTTCATGTCTTGATTCTTAAATGGCCTCCCATTATCAATAATGATGTTCATAAGGATTCCATAGCGATAAATTATATAATTCAGGATGAGTGATGATACTTTCTTTCCTGTCACCTTTGTCAAAGGTATTGCTTCAATCCATTTATTAAAATACTTAGTAGCAATAAAAATAAACTTATGTCCATTAGAAGATGATGGATTTATCTTACCCACTAGGTCAAGACTGCATTGAGAGAATGATCATGATCCTACCATAGGATGTAGTTCTCATGTTGGTGCGTGGATGAGATTCCCATGTATTTGACAATGTTTGCGTTTCTTGGCATATGTAAATGAATCTCTCTCCATAGTAGGACAATAGTAACCTAATCGAATAAGTTTCTTAGCCAGTGTTAAACCACTTGAGTGCATGCCACAAATATATGTGTGGACTTCGTTAAGAACTTTCTCACATTCCTCTTGTTCAAGACATCTCAGTAGAGTTCTATCTAGACCTCATCAATATAAAGTATCAGCAATGATAGTACATTGTAATGACTGAAGGATAAAATTTCTCTTCTGATTGTGGGATAGGTCAGGAGGAAGGATATTCTCTTTTAAGTATCGATAAGTTTGGCTATATAAGGATTGATCGGTTCCAAATATATGGAAAATCATGTGGGTATTCTGGGATTCAAAGATAGGGTGCAAGATATCTTCCACCAAGAATTTGTAACATTGTTGATTCTCTTGATTCTGCAAAAGAGATGCTATTGTAGCCATTGCATCTGTTGCTTTGTTCTCATTTCTTGCGATCCGAGTAAATGATATTTCTTCAAGGTGCTCTTTAAAATTTTCAAACAACTGTTTATAGGGCATCATATTGTCATCCTTGGTTTGATAATCATCATTTATTTGGTTGATTATGAGATGTGAATCTCCATAGACATGCAATTACTTGATGTTCCATTCAATGGCCATTTTTATCCCAATAACCAATGTCTCATATTTTGCAATGTTGTTTGTGCATGGAAATCGCAATCTATATGATTTTAGAATTGTGTGACCTTGAGGTGTGATGAACAAAATTCCAGCACTTGATCCATGTTGTGTATAGGAGCCATCAAAGTATAAATCCCAAAAATTTGTGCTAACTGTCAAAATATATGCATCAAGAAATTCGATGTGCAATGGTGTATCATCTTGCAGGGGTACTTCAGCCAATTGATCAATAATGACCTATCCTTTGATAGCTTTTCGATCAACATATTATATATCAAACTCACTTAGTATCATAACCCATTTAGCCAATCTGCCTGTCAAAGTTGGCTTTCTTAGCAAATACTTTAGTGGATCTATTTTTGCTATCAAATTCACATAATGCGTCAGCATATAGTGTCACAATTTCTGAGTTACAAATACAACTGCTAGGCATGTCTTCTCAACTGATGTGTAGTTCAATTCATAGCCTACAAGTGTCCTACTGATGTAATACACTACTCTTTCTATTCCTTATTCATCATGTTGCTCTAAGAGAGCTCCTAATGATACATTTGTTGCTGAAATGTAAAGCAAAAATGGTTTCCCTTTGATTGGTGATACCAGTACTAGGGGATTCGCCAGATATTCCTTGATTTGCATAAAGGCTTCCTCACACTTATGATCCCATTTGAATGGAACATTCTTGTGTAATAGGTAAGTGAAGGGATGACATCTATCTTCTAATTCACAGATGAATCTTCTGATTGATTGCAATATCCCTTGCAGAGAATGTAATTGGCTTATGTTCTTAGGTGACTCCATCTCCATGATAGCTTTAACTTTTTCAGGGTCTACTTCAATTCCACGAGCTGATATAATGTACCCAAGAAGTTTTCCAAAGGTAACTCCAAATGCGCATTTCTTTGGATTCAATCTTAACTGATATTGTTCAAGCCTGTCAAAGATCTTGCCCAAGGTGTTCAAATGTTCTTTTCTTGTATGATATTTTACAAGTATGTCATCTACACAGTCTTCCATAAATGTATGCATTATGTCATCGAAAATTGTTGTCATGGCTCTCTGATAAGTTGCTCTTGCATTTTTAAGCCCGAATGGCATGACATTCCAGCAGTAAGTACACCATGCACAAGTGAATGATGTCTTTTCCTGATCTTCAAGGGCGATTCTTATTTGATTATACCTCAAGAATCCATCCATTAAGGAAAACATCTCATGTCCTGTTGATAGGTCTACAATTATATCAATGTTGGGCAGTGGGAAATCATCTTTGGGACATGCTTTATTTAAATCTCTAAAGTCGGTGCAAACTCTTATGCTTTTGTCCAGTTTGGAAATTGGCATAATACTTGAAATCCACTCTGGATAAGTGACAGGTCTTATGAAACCCACATTTAATAGTTTATTTAGCTCCTTTTTGACCAGTAGAGCGATATGTGGATGCATCTTTCTTAACTTTTGCTTAACTAGTTTTTCTTTTGGATCCACATTAAGATGGTGCATGATAAGATCTCAATCAAGTCTTGGCATGTCTGCATAGGACCAAGCAAAATTTATCTGCCTTTGTTTGAAGAATTCTATGTAGTCTTTCTTTCCTTCATCTGATAATGATTCAACAAGATGAAGGACCTTGGGATCCTTTGATGTGCCAATGTTTACAGCTTATGCTAGCTCTATCAATATAGCATATCTCTCTTGAAAATATGTAGGGAAGGGTTTCAAACTTTCCATCTTCTGGAAATGGAACCTCAAGGAGGTTTTCACCGTCAGATACATCCTTTATTTTTCCTCTTGATTGATCTAGTGTTGCCATGAAATGGTTTTCATCACTAGGTCTTTTTCCTTGTTTTATTTCAATTTTGTGACTAGAAAGTTGACACTCTCCTGACTGCAAGAAGAGTTATTTGATTCGCTAGTGGAAGATATCTTAGGTATGATTGGCTCAACAACATTAAGATATACGACTAAGTCACGATCATTGGAAAATACATCCAATTCAGGGTTTTCTCAGTTATCCCAATCAATTAATTCTTGATGAAGCAGGGGTAGGTCATAGTCATCGTCATCGTTGGGTATTTCAAGGTTCATGACGTAATAGTCATAGTTTGGTTTAGAATAGGTTATATCATAGATAGAACTCTCTTGAGGATAATCTCTCCCAAGCGCTCTCCAATTAGCTCTAACGAAGTCAGGATTGGTATTTTGCGATTCGCTCTCAAGTGACTCATCATCTAACGTTTGTCCCTCAAATGAATGGATTATATCAACACATACATATTTGATACTATAGATTCCTTCTGGGTCAATCTTACCAGATTCATTTGTGGCTTGAAGCTGACATACTTGTGCACATGGTATAGATGATTATGTCACTGTTTTCTTTTCTATCTCCTGCCTTCTCTCGAACTCAGCTTCTTCAGGACCAAAAGTCATTCCTACTTGACTTTCTATTAGTTCTTCTATAGTTCTTCCATACCTTGGTATCTCTTGCTCAATGTTTGATATAGATATGATATTATGTTGATTTTTTGATGATTGATGAGTAACTGTTTGTGTTTCATGTGTTATCATTTCTTGGTCCTTCTGATTCTCTTTTCTTTGTTGCCTTGCATATGCTTCTTTCCTCTGAATCCCGATTTCTTCTTGTCTTCTTTCCAACTCTATTCTCTATTTTGTGAAAAGTGTGTCTTCACTTGTACCAGCTGCTTGTTTCTCATCATTTTCTTCATTTGATGCATTGGATGATGGATATGGACCCCATTCATATTCATTTGAATTTGTTTCTGAATCATTGTCTATAATCATACCACTATACCTGATAGGAATGTTATATGGTGAGAATAGTTCTTTGATTTTGGCCATCTGTTCTTTCACTATTTCTGGAATATCTTGATCAATATTTGTGCTTGCTTGTATGCCTTGGACTTGTTTGCAAGATTCTTATTCTCTTTTGATAGCAAGCTCTTCCTATTGTTTCATATTCTTCTTGTTTCTGTTTGTTGGCTACTATTTTCGTTGCTTGATGTAACCTTTCTTGCCATGGTTCTTCTTTAGGGATTTCTTTCTTTCTCCACTTTGGGTGTTGATAAGTGTGCTTCTTTTGGTTTGATCCAGAATACCCAAGTCCTGATTTATCTTCCTTAGATTGTGTGTGGGGACAAATAAGTTCTAAAATACCTTCCTGATGCTTTCCAATTGGTCCTTTTCCTTCATATCCCATCCTTTGTAGTATTTTGTAACCATTGCCATATTGCTCTATGGGAATACTGACTTCTACAGCTGCTGCTATAGTTTCATTTTCATCTTTCTACAACCAGGTACAAATATCCTTGTCTTCAGTTTCCTCTAAAAGTGTTCTAGCTCTAACAAATGCTCCATCAAATATTTCAACTAATTTTTGTGAGATTCGTTGTTGACCATTTATAGGCTTTCCATATGATTTCGGTGAAAGTGGTAAGTTATGCAAAGAATTCTTCCTCATTCCTTCATTGTTTAATTTGATCTTTTTCTCAAAAGTTTCCCATAATTTTTTTTGAATTTCCTTAGTGGGATAGATTTCTTGTTTGTTATATGGAACTCTTGAATCTTGTGTTGGTTTCAAATTATTGCAATATTGACTGGAATTTGCTGATATGGTGATTTCTTGTCCATTATAAGGAAACTTAACACATTGATGGTATGTAGAAGGAACTTCTTGTATGTCATGAATCCATGGTCTTCCCAAAAGAATGTTATAAGACAAATTCAAATCTAGAACCTGGCATAATGTATCTCTTTCCACGGGTCCTATTTTGATTGGCAACACCACAATCCCTTTAGAAGAATGCTCTTCCTCATAATAGGCCTTGATAGCTATTTTTTTCTTTGGATCCACTGCATTTTCCGAATATCCCAAAGCCTATATTAAACTCAATGCACAAATGTTCAAGCCAACTCCACCATCTATGAGTATGCATTTGACACGGTTTGTATGAATGGTGACTTCAATATGTAGGGGAGCATTGTGAGGGTGTTGCAAGGATGCATCATCATTTTTAGAAAATGATAAGCAATGTGGGATTATGAGGTGTCCCGCCATGTTTTGGAATTGATCCACGTCCAAGTCTTTTGAGACCATTGTTTCTGCTAGATCTTTTTCCAATATTTCTTTATGCATAGGTGAAACTTTTAGGAGTTACAAAATTGATATTTGAGCGGGTATCTTTTGCAATTATTCTGCTAAATTGTATTGTCATGAAGTGGATGTTGATTCATTTGTTATACCCAGAACTATAACCTTCACTTTGCTTCTTGTAATGGCGTTGATTGGTTCTGAAGGTGTTTTATCTTTAACAATGATGACATTGACCACATCATTATATGTGTAAGTAGAGTTTACCTTAGCTTTGCCCTTGTCATCTTTTGGGTTAGATTATTCACCTTTTTTATAATTTGGGAGTGGAGTTTTGAATGCTAGATGTGATTCCTTCATTTTATGACCATGTGATAGTTCCATTATCGAGTAAATCTTGAATAAGGTGCTTCAATCTTTGACAATCATTGGTTTGGTGTCCATTGTTTCCATGATAATTGCAAAAATAATTGTCATTCCACCAACTTGGTTTGACTTGAGGCTCATAATTTCTTGCTTCTGGTAAGGTAATCAATTTATTCGCAAGAAGAGTCTTCAAAGTTGATTCTAATGGTTCACCAATGTTTGTGAATTTCCTGCAGGGATTGGAGAAGAAAGACTTGGGTTTACTGTTGTCTTGATTATTGTTGTTTGGTACTTGACTTGATAAGTTAAAGATTGGTTGTTGTTTGGTAGCATTGTTATCGTTGTTTCCTCCATTGGTAACATTCCTATTCTTTGACTAGAATTTAGGTTTGTCATTGTTATTGTTACCATTGTTATTGTTGTTGTTGTTGTTGTTGTAGGAACTATTGTATAGTTTTAACTCTCCCTTATTTACAATTGCATCCTCTATCTTTAGACCATTTTCAATCATTTTAGCAAAAGAAGGAGGACATTGCATTTTAAGCCGATAACTCATTTCACTGGTAAGGTTGTCAATGAATATGTCCATTTTCTCTTGATCTGGTACATCTCTCAAATATTTATTAAACAGTCATCTCCATCGCTATAAAAAGGCCATTAAAGGTTCACCATTCTTTTACTTGATATTGCATAGATCTAGCATTGTTATCTCATTTCATATGTTGTAGGACTATTGTGAGATAAATCTATTCACAAGTTTTTCAAAAGATTTAATCCCAAACGGTAATCTTGAAAACCATTCCATTGATTGTCTGCTTAAGCTTCTAGGGAAAAGACACATCAAGTAAGTTTCATCGTGTGCAAACTCCATACTCATAGTGCAAAATTTCATAATGTGATCTTGAGGATCATATTTCCTATCATATTTATCGTATTTAGGGATTTCACAATGTTGTGGGAATGGTATCATGTTTAAATTTTTATCAAAAGGATATGGATAGATATCCTCCAATTAATATTTCTTGGAACTTGTTCCATTATGCATATCTTGTATTTGTTGTTGCAAGGTTTGCATTTGTTGAGTGAGAGTTAACAAAGGATTATCAATACAGATTCTCCTTGCATCCTCATAAGTTCTTATGTCACTACGCTCTCTTCTTGCTTCATCTTGGTCCCTTGCATCACCATGATCTCTTCTTTTTCTCTCCTCTTGTTTCATCATGATTTACTCGATTTATATCATCATCATAGGGATCATCGGTGTTTTGATTATTACTTGTTCTCACATGTTGTTTCAAACTTTCCATGTTAAAATATTGTGGCAATTTAGCTCCTGAATTTGCCAACATTAGGATATACTTTTTGTGAGATTTTGCTAAGATCAAGAGCACAATGAAAAGGATAAAAGAGAGACAAAAGAATGATAAGAACAAACTGTATTCTCATCAATATGCAAATGATCACCTGGATTAACCAATACAATGAATATAGGCCTACTTATATAGGCAAGGCCATATGGATGTACGAGCACACAATCATGACATGTGGCTCAATGAGAAACAAGGGCAGGTATGAAATACTAGGGGTAGGTAGGAGAAATAATATAATATTCCACAAGAGGTGGATGACCCACCAAATGTAGAGTGTAACAGAAAAATAAGACCACAAAAGGTGGAATTTCTCCTATAAGCTATATCCCTATGTGTACACTTCCCTAAGTGTCTCAAATCCAAACTATGAAGAGATGCATTATCCTAACTTAACTTAAGTAAAGTGTAAGAATATCCATAATGAATATTTATTTACACAAACACACCCCCTTAAGTGCAATTGAGGTGAATGAAGACTCAAGTCAACAATGCAAGATGGGTCCCGGCTATGAGGCCATGATAGGTACCCATGTACAAAATGCAAATGCAAGCAAAACTATGCAATGCAATCTCTCACGAATGGAGAAAGGGAGAAAATCCAGTCAGAAAAAAATCCCCCCCAAAAGAGAGATGAATGTACAAAAAGACTCTCAAAGAAGAAGGACAAAACCTCAAAGAGGAAAAAGTCCCCCCATAAGACAGGAAGGAGAAGTCAACTGAACCCCCCTAATGAGACATCTCACACCCCCAAGAGTGCTTGCAACTGCTGGAACTTACTCTCGGTGAAAGGTTTGGTAAAGATGTCAGCAACCTACCCTATTGTAGGACAATACTGCAAATCAATGACCTACTCTTGAATCAGCTCTCGAATATAGTGCATATGGATCTCGATGTGTTTGGTTTGTTGGTGTTGGACTGGGTTCTTTGAGATTGCAATAGCATTTTGATTGTCACAATGTAGAATTGTCGATCGTGGAGTGGTGAACCCAAACTCTGTGAGAATTTGTTGAAGCCAAATGGTCTCAGTTGCTACATTAATAGCTCCTCGATACTCAGCCTCAGTCAAAGAGAGAGTAATAGCATGCTTCTTCTTTCTCTACCAACAAATGGGGCCTGAATCAAGGTGAAAACTGTAACCTGGAGTAGAATTACGATCATCAAGATCGCCAACCCAATCAGAGTTTGTGTAACCAACCAAGCGAAGTCATGTGCCCGCGACATAGTGAATCCCATAGTGATGTGTACCCTAGATGTAATGAAGAATGCGTTTGGTAGCTTTCCAATGAAGCTCATGTGGTTCCTGCATAAAGTGGGAAACCATACCAACTGCAAATGAAATATCAAGGCGTGTATGAGTCAAGTAGATGAGACTACCCACAAGCTGAAGATATAATGTGGCATCAACTAGTGGAGAATAACACTGAGCCTCAAGCTTGACTCCTGAAAGAAAGGGAGTCAGTGTAGGCTATCAGCCATATGAAAGCGTGCAAGTAGATCAAGAGCATACTTGGGCTATGATAGTGTAATCCCAGAAGGTGATTGTGAAATCTCTATCCTGAGAAAGTAGTGCAAAGACCCAAGCCAGTCATAGAAAATCTGTCATGCAAAGCAGATTTGACCCTGCTAATGATGGATGTGATGCTCCCTGTAATGATCAAATCATCAACATAGAGCACAAGTATCAAGTGAGAGTCATCCTATCGCAAAATGTAGACATTCGGATCAGAATGACACTTGGTGAACCCTGCTGAGAGAAGAAAGGAATCCATCTTGGCATACCAAGCCCTGGGGGCCTGCTTAAGGCCATAGAGAGATTTCCTTAGTTTGCAAACCAAGGAAGTATCGTGGATGAAACCTTGTAGCTGCTCCATATAAATCTCCTCATCAAGATCACCATGAAGAAAAGCACTCTTCACATCCATTTGATATACAACCCAACCATGAGCTACAACAATAGCAAGTGTCAAGCGAATGGAGTTCATCTTGGCTATGGGCGCAAAGGTCTCAGTATAGTCAACACCTGGAACTTGAGAGAAACCTTTTGCAACAAGATGAGCCTTATACTTATCCACACTACCATCTGCTGCAAACTTGATTCGATATATCCACTTACATAGAACCATCTTTTTCCCCTTAGGGAGATGGACTAAATCCCATATGTTGTTCCTAATCAAGGAATTATACTCTTCCTCCATAGCTTGGTCCCACTCATGAACCACTGATGCTTCCCGATATGTCTGTGGATCAAAAACAACAGCAATGAATGCATGTGGAAGATCTTGATGTTGTGATCAAGTTCTCTATGTATCTGAAGGATCCCGAACAAGAGAACCTACATACTCAAGTGTCTGTTGAGCCCAACGAGGTCTAGGTGGAGGTGGAGAACAAGGATCCTCAACTGCATGTGGACCCTGCGGAGGTGTAACCCTGCGAGTTGGAGTTGAAGGAGTCTCATCATCTGAATTACTAGCATCACTATCCACAGTGGAGGAAGGTGGAGGAGGTAGAGAGGCTAAGCTAGGAGAGATTTCCTCAAAGTCAACACTCCTCTCAATGAACACCTCATGTGTCTCAGGATCCATCAATCTATATTCCTTAACACCCTCAGGATATCCAACAAATATGCAAGGCCGACTCTGAGGTTCCAATGCCTTGCATTTCTGCGGAGGTATGTGAGCCCATGTTGGACACCCAAAGACTCTAAAATATCTCACAATCAGTTTCCTACCAACCCAAGCCTCAAAAGGAGTAATGCCTTGCAAAGCTTTGTGAGGAACGCGATTCTGGATTTGTGTGGCACAACTGATAGCCTCTGCCCAAAAGGCAGGATCAAGAGAACATGCATGTATCATATAGCTAGCCATTTCTTTGAGAGTTCTATTCTTGCATTTTGCAACTTCGTTCTGTTGTGGAGTGTATGCTATAGAATGTTGAAGATCAACCCCCTCAAATATACAAAAATCCTCAAGTCTCTTGTTCACATATTCCCTTCCATTATCTGTATGAACAATCTTGACCACTTTCCTGGATTGCTTCTCCACACGAGTCTTGAAGTCTTGAAATATGTCAAATACTTCACTCTTATGAATGAGAAAGTAGACCCAAGTGAAGCAGGAGCAATCATCAATGAAGGTGAGGACATAGTAGGCCTTGCTAAATGAAGGTGTTGGAAATGGACCTGCTGCATCGATGTGAACAAGTTGAAGAACTTCCAAAGCTCTCCAAGCTTTCCCCTTATCAAACTTCTCCTCGGGATGCTTGCCCATGGAACAACTTGAACATACACCCTCTAAAAAATTGATTTGAGGTAGACCTGTGACCATGTCTTTATTGTTGAGTTGTTGAAGATAGCGGTACTTGAGGTGACCAAACCGCTCATGCAATAGCTTACTTTCTGAATTTGAATGAGTAAGCAAGGCCCTAGAAGGAGAACTTGGCACAAAGTGGGAGAATGAATAAAGCCTTGAGTTGTCATTGACTTCTCCCACTGCTACCAAGGCATCATCATCAAGTTCCTTTACCACAACTCAATCAGGTGTAAACTCAACCTTTTTCCCATTCCCATAGTGAGTGATTTGGTAGATAGAGAGAAGGTTGGTAGACAAATTAGGAACATAAAGAACATTCTCAAATGTTCCATCATCCATGTCAACTAAACCTTTCCCTTCAACCTCAACTTGTGTATCATCACCTATGTAAATGTGAGGTACCTTAGATGGCTCCAATGAAGAAAACTACTCCTTTGTAGAACCCATGTGATAGGAGGCACCCGATTCAAGTATCCACTGCTGTGAAGAACCTGTTGTAGCCACAAATGCTTGCCCTTTTCCCTTAGGTTGTGAGGAAGAGGAAGGAGATGAATCCTTCTTTGTGTAGGTGGATGACAAGTTGATGTTATTTTTCTTAAGAAGATTTTTCAACTCATCAACTTGCTTGGTGTGGCATCGATGCTCATCATGACCATACTTCTTGTAATAAGCACAAGTTGGTTTATCCTTCATAGGTGAAGTCCCCTTCTTGGAAGAGGATGAAAAATTGCCTTGTGATGGAGAGGATGATTGCCCTTTTTCTTGATGTGGCTTTGACTTAGATTGCTTCTTCTTCTTGTTGGAATATTTGCCTTGACCTCCTTGATTCCCTTGATTAGCCACCAAAGCCTTGGACTTTGAAGACTTGAGAAGCCCCATGTTCAACAACTTAGATTGTTCCAATATCAACATTTTTTTGAAAGCATCAAATGAAGGCATAACATAGGAACTCCCCACTGTCAAACGATGAGTTTGGAAGCTAGACACAAATGCTGCATATTCTGGTGCAAGCTTGTCCAACAAGTTGAATATCAACTGAGCATCATTTTTGTCAATTCCACAATCCTTAAGCTTTGCTCTTAGCTCATTTTCTTTGGTGACATAATCTTGTATTGTATCAAAAATCTTGGGATTCAAGTTGGTGAACTCATTGTCAATCTTGTAACCTCTGATTTCATCAACTTGCCCATATAATTTCTGAAACATATCCCAAGCATCTTTGATTGTAGTACACTTCTCAATATGAAAGATGAGGTCATCTGATACATACTTGTGCAAAGTTCCAAGAGCCATGCAATTCTTAGTGATCCATTCTAACGGAGCATTAGGATCAGCCCTAGGATTAGGTGGTCCTGCATTGTTCCATCTATGTAATGCGTGAGACCGTTTTCCATTAATTTGCTCCATACTTTAATTTTCCATGATGCATAATTATGTGGAGTTAAAGTGGGAATTTATGAGGAATCATTGCAACAAAAATGAAAGAGCACAAGGAAAGAGAGGTACAATCACACAAGACACCCCCCAAATTCACTCAATCAAAGAACCCCCCCAAAAGTGATGATTTGGCACTTTATACTTAGTGTGTGTACAATGGGCCACTTGCAAAAAATGGCAAAGTGGACTTCTGATTTCAATTTTACAACTACCTCAATAAGGCCAAAAGAGACTCAAACTAATAATGCAAGAGATCTAAACTAAGATCCAAGCAATTTACAATTACCAAATAGGCCAAATAAGACCAATATCTAAAATCTGATCATAGATTATGAAAGTAGACAAAAAAACATGCACTTTAAAAAAACGGCACCTGAAAAGGAGGTTGTATGAGCTCAAATGAAGCCTTTGAAGTTGCAGAATTGAGGATTGGACAAGTACAGCTGAGAGAATCCAAAAATTCTGAAAAAATTATGCACTAAAATCAGAAAATAACCACACCACTGCGAAGAGCACAAAAAATTAGCCCAAATAAAAAAAAAATTGCACCCAAAAAGGAGCGAAATTGAGCAAGTTATGGGCCTCCAAAGTTGACCCAAAAATCCAAACTGCTCAATGGAAAGGGGTCAAAAAATTTCCAAAAAATGCTGACGTCAACAAAACACTGTGCTAAATTTGACAGCTGTATGACTGTCAACATGGTCATTGCACCCTGGACTAGGCTGAACGGGCGCTTACGTGGCAGCTGACTGTGTAGAAAATTTGGGTGGCACTGAATGGGTTGTGTTGCTGACAGGGCTTCCTGCGTGGCACTGTTGGCAGTCATCGGTGGTCCGGTGGGCGACAGTCGTCAGAATCCATTAGCCAGAAATTTGTCGACGACGGCTGGGCCGGCGGAGGAGCCTATGCCCGGCGATGGTGGTCGAAGCTTCTGCAGGCTCAACGACGGTGGGTCTAGAGTGGCTGGCGCGAGTGGTAGTGTGTAGGGAGCTATAGGGAGCTACACGGAGGGGCCGGAATGGCCTGTGCGGGCGGCAGCATGGGCTGCTGCGTGCGGAGCGAAGGCGGAGATGGAGGGTTGCGGTGGTCGGTGATGCTGCTACCAGGGGACAGTGGCTACCGGAGTGGTCAGTGGTGTCGCTGCTATCTGCAGAGCTGCACGGAGGCTGCAGAGTACAAAGCACAGCTTCCGGACCTGCACATGGGACACTACACGATACAGCGAGGCAGGGGGTCTTCGGCCCCCCAAAAAACTTTCCTTTTTAAAAAAATAAGAATAAACAAAACCCTTTCTAATCTTTTTGAATTTATTTTTTTAATTTTTTTTTAATTTATTTTCAAAAACTAGAAAATATATATATATATATATATATATATATTTTTTAAATCCAAAAATTCCATACCGTACCACCCGAATTGGGCAAAAGATTCCACACCCAAAAATCGATTTTCACCAAAACAGGTCGAGTTTATACTCGATTTTTATGGAAACAGCCTCCCGAATGCAATGGTGAGGTTGAAAATGCTCTAACATCCCTCCAAAAAATGCAGTTCCTACAAAGCGGAAAATCACAATCAAACCCTAGTTGGTCTCCCCTCTTCCAACTCCGAGGAGAGAGAAGGGAGGTTCGCTAGGATTCGATGGTTTTCACTTAGGGGAGAGACTTTACATTCAAAAGAGGGGTTGAAACTCATAAGATCCAATCCCACACAATGTAAGATTGGATGCTAAATGAATTTCAAGGGTTAGGAAAGCAAGGCTACCCTCTTTTGTAAAGAATGTTGTTAAGGAAATTAAGCTAGGAATGCATAGAAAGTCATAAAGATTCGCTTATACACTGAGTTCGGGTTATAGGATGAAGCTGCGGACCTGGAATTAGCAGTAAAATGTCGATACGGCGCTGTCCTGCAAATTTGAGCAAAAGTTGTTGGGACGATGGCGCCCGGCGCCACGGTCCTTCGAAAAATCCGCGAAATGAAGTGGGATCTGTTCGTCTCTGCACAAGGATTCCAGATCTTCAATCTCAGCCGCGTACCTGCAACCTAAACACAGAAAAGTGAAGACAATTGGGGGGTTAGGGATTAGGGGTTTGCCTTTAGGTCAAACCCCGGTTTTGGAATTAACCAAGAAATGAGCAAGTGCTATAAATGTAAATGACTGTAATCCAAAACAAGTACTAATACCTTGTTCTAAGGATGTTTGTATCCTTATGTGCGAAGGTTTAGATGTTGTTGTTTGTTGTATGTTGTAGTAGTATGTAGTAAGTGATCTCCTCTTCAATGGTTGAATCCTTGTCTTGAATGCAACACTTAGCCTTGAATGGAGACTTGAAATGATCAATTGCTTGAAGGAATGCTTGAATGCTTGAATGCTTGAGTATAATTTCCACGCCCTTTCCCATCATGTCGAATGAAAGAGGAAAATGTAGTTTATATACTTGTAAATTAGGGCTGCTAGACTGATTTTCCCGACCTTAGGCCGACCAGGAAAGTTTAATTTACAATTTGCAAACAAAAAGACCTAAGACCCCTTAGGAGACCGGGCCCAAAATAGGACCCAGGGACCAGGGCGCTGGGCGCCCTGGTCCCACCTCCCGGGACAACAGGGTGCAAGGAGGTTCAGGCCAGGGTACTTGAAAAATGCAGTTTTTGGTGTTGTGAGCAAGTTTTGGGGTCTCCATTCAGGTTGCGTGTTGCGTCGCCATCGTGAAGACCGAAATGTAGTCGAAATTGCAAGTGTCGCAATTTTAGGACGCTACATTTAGCCCCCACTTTAGCGGGAGTATGTATACTCATACTTCCGGTAAAGTACAAGGAAACAACATTGAAAGACTTTCACCACGTCAAGGAGGCAAGACACACCAAGCCCCCAGTGGACTAAGGATCTTACGACTTCGATTGACAAAGTAAAAGGGAAGATCACGAGGGAGAACCATGACTGTCAGTAGTAAGGTTCCCTCACTATGAGTCATGCAAAAGAAATACCAAAAATTTTCAAGGTAAAGCTAAGTTCGCCAAGAGATTTTCAAGTATTTTGAAAGGATAGACAGGGTGTATGCCCCCCTATGTTAAAGCGATCGCACACGCCTCAACGGGGGTGATTGTTTTAACGTAGTGATACACATAAGAAATGAGAAAGGAAAGGAGCACGTTATCGCAAAGATTTAGCCCCCAAGTGTGAGATAAACCCAAGGATAATAAACACAAAACACAAAGCACGAGGTGACTTCACTTTCCTCGGGGTCAGTATGCTGTATGATAAGTCATGTATATATATCATATGTATGTATGCATAATTGTTCTTCATTCCCCAATCAAGGAAGGTCACCTAGAAGAAGGGAACACATGTGTCTTTTGAGTCAACATGAGAGAGACCAAAGAGATCTCAATGCTTTGCATCGTCCTCAAGTAGACAACACTAAGGACAACAAATAGAAGAATGAGAATAACATATAGAAGAAGTAACACAAGAGAGGAGGAGAGAATCTGCTATGCTAATGTAACTAGTCTAGCATGTCATCTACCTCCCGATCTTGCTGATCAATGTTTCGGGAAGGCAGGGAACACGCTAGAGGAGGAACATCCAACACAGCAGATGGAGCTATCACAAGATCCAAACAAGGGCTATGTTCATGTTCCGAGCCACATTGTTCTTGTCTAGGAGCTAGGATAAGTGCTTTAGAAAATTCATTAGATAAATGGTTATCAACATCAACAAGTTCATATTCACTATCAGAAGCAAGAGGAGTAACATGTTCATCATGAATAACATTTTCATCTATATCATCATCAAGATTTATAAAAATAGGATCTTTAACTCGCACAGGATCAAGACCATCATGCATCTTATGTTTAGGAGATTTTGCAGAAAATGGAATAATGCTTGTTGAAGGTGTTTTTGGAGATTGGGAAGTTTGAGAAGCAGCTCCTTGAGCCCTAAGACGACGCTTTCGTCGGCGTTCACGTGCAGAACGATTTCGTCTAGTCTTAGTAGGAAGTGGAGAAGATTGAGGAGGAGGAATGTTCTCATCCTTATCACTTGGGTGTTTAGGTTGTGGTCTCTTAGGCTGGATAATAGGAGAAGAAGAAGGTTTCTTTTCTCTATAAAAAGCAGGAGGAGGAACTGCTCCATATAAAGGAGGAATCTTTGGTTTAGGAAGAAGACCAAGTCCATCATGACGAGGAGGGATAGGTCTACTTTTAGAATATTTATTAGGCATAGACATAGTCACATCCATGGGGAGGGGTTGGGAATCTTCTTGAGGAAAGACATTAGTTTTATCTTTCAAAGGAAGAACTTCCTTCTCAAGAATGATAGGAATGTCAAGTTTAGGTGTTCTAGGTTCACTTAGAGATAAGATCATATCTGTTTTCCACTTTTGATAAGATTTGAAAAGATGATCACTTCACGGAGGAAGAGATTGGAATTGTTTAGGCCAAAAATAATCAATAGGAACACTAGAGGTTCTTTCAGCTGGTTTAAAGAGACTATGATTGACAATAACAACTTCACCATTATGGGGAAATTTCAAACACTTATGAATAGGAGAAGCAATAGCTTTCATAGAAGATAGCCAAGGATAGCCAAGCTTCACACGAAATTGTTCGGATGAAGGAATAATAGCAAAGCTCACATCAAGGGATTTGTTATGGACCTCAATAGGCAATGTAATAGAACCAATTGCAGGAGAAGAAAATGCATCAAATAATTTCACAATCACATCTGTTTTGTCATAGATCACTTGATTCAATTGCAAAGTAAAAAGAAACTCTTCAGTAATAACATTAACCATGCACGAAGGATCAATAAGCACTCCACGACAAGGTGTATTCTTGACTTTTGCAACTATGTATAAAGGACCATCAGGTGCCCTAATGGTTTCACTAGAATCAAATGTGATGGAAGGTTCTTTACGATTTTCTTGCTGCTCTACAAAGTTAATCACATTCGGAGTCATAGACACAAGACCATCAGATGAGAGAGAGGAATCATTAGCCTCAATCGCATTAGAGGTATGAGAAGTATGAGAAGGTAATGGATCAGTAAAAATCTGAAGATTTTGGTTAGGAGGAGCTACAGATGTATTGCCTTTATCATTCACTCCAGAAACAGAGATAGTATTATTATCAATCAAATCTTGAATTTTACCCTTTAAAGAAAAACATTTTTCAGTATCATGCCCAGGCTGACGATGAAAGTGACAAAAAGATTTGTTATCAAAATAAAGTGAAGTAATCTTTGCAGGATCAATTTGCCTTATAGGAGGAAGAGTAAGCACATTTTGTTCCAATAACTTTTTCATAATACTATGCAATGATTCATTCAAAGGAGTATACTTTCTTTCTTTCTTGAAAAATTTAGAAATAGGAGGCACACCTGATGCTGCATTCACATTGTTGTTGATGATGTTTTCATTGAATTTGATGGAATCTCTGTTTGGTTTAAACTTCCCAAATGGTTGTTGATTGCTATCACCCTTATCACTCGGAGCCATAGGATGTGATTGTTCCATTTGACTGACAGTCAGTTGATAATTGTGAAGAGTGGCACACAACTGTTGGAAAGAAGTAAACTCAGAAAATAGAAGTTTGTCTCGAATATCTTTTTGCAAATTAGAAATAAAGATTCTTTGAATATCATTATCAGGCACTGGAAAAGAAATTTGAGCATACAAATGCTTATATCTACCAATGAAATCAGTCACTTTTTCTTTAACACCTTGTTTACAATGCATTAAATCAATCAAAGTAACTTTAGGACTTATATTGTTTTGAAATTGTTGAATGAAAGCATTTGCAAGTTGTTCAAAAGAAGTAATAGAATAAGAAGGCAACGAGCAATACCATTGTAGGGCTTTGTCTCTTAATGTTCTAGTAAATAGTTTTGCAAGCAACCTTGGGTCATAAGCAAAATCAGTACAAATTGTTTGAAAAGTCTTAACATGTGTTAGAGGATCTCCTTTACCATTATAAAGCTCCAAATGCGGGATTTCAACATGTTTAGGAGGGATAGCTCGAACAATGTCAAGAGAAAGTGGACTCGCAACATCAAATGTGGGCACACTAAACTTAGATTGATTCATAGAGGCAATTTGTTGCTGTAAAGAAGAGACAGTTTGTGCAAGATTATTAATGGTCGCTTCAGTCAAAGAATTCATATTAGGTGTGTTAGATTGAGATGGAGGTGTTATGTTATTGAAAGAAGGTAGAGAGTAAGGTGGTGGGACCCTATGATAGTCAACCATAGGGGATGATTGGATAGGAGGAACACTACAAGGAGGAATGGAATGATTAAATGAATTGCCCCCTTGCATCATGTTCATTTGTGGAGATATAATAGGGACATTCATTGAAGGAATGAATGAAGGAAGAGGGTTAATTGAAGAAGAAGGGTTGCCCCCATGACTAGTAATCACGGGAGGAATGTCTTGTGTAGAAGTAGCCATTATGTTTGATGTAAAGGTAGGTATGCTAGCAATAGGAGTCATCAAAGGAATAGAATGATTGACTTGTGTAGGAGGTTGTGTATAACCTAAAGATTCGGCACAACTCTTCATAGGCATTACATTCGAATCCACAATGTGTGCAATACCACGCAAAATATCAATTCCATTCTTATCACTTTGAAGCATACGTTTTAGACCCTCAATTAAAGGAAGAGCTTGACTATCAGGGTATTCTTGAGACATCCATTGTCGAAAATCGTCAAATTGGTTATCCAATTTCGAAAGTTGTTCTTCAGAAACCTCATGGAGAGCTTCTTCATCATTAAGAGGATTAGAGGAATTACCCATGTCCTCGTTAAAAAGGCTATTCAAATTAGGTTCCATTTCCTCAGTAATTAAACCTCGGAAAGACTTAATTCTACAGCTCCGTCTAACGGGAATAGTGTAAGTAGGGCTTATTGTTGTAAAACTCATGCACTAGAGAAGGAGAGAAAGTTTTGAATTTAGAGGTAGCAATTTTCAGTAAAATCAGCCAATCTTCTGGATTTAAGCTGTTAAATGCAATCACAACAGTCTCCCAAAATTTCGGAAAAAATGTCCGGGACCGTGGCACCCAGAGTGCAACACGGTCCTTGCAACTTTTTTCGAAATTTGCAGGGATGAAAGGTATGATGATTTTAGAGCTAATCTGAAAAAATTGAGGGATTTTACGATCTGTAGATAGGCCAAATTAAAGTTGCAATCTCAAAATTGAACCCTACCAAGATTGTCGAAAAATGCAAAATTTTGAATTTTGAAAAAGAGAGGGAAACTGAAATTTTGAATTTTATGATTTTAGAGGGAATGTCAAAAGCAATGCAAGTTTTGAAATTTAAAAATTGACTCAATTTCACGCAAAATTCAATTTTGAAAGCGGAAATTAAAGTTGTTGTAATTAAGCACTTAATTTCAAAAGTCACAAATTGTAAGAATTTGAATGAAGCACTGAAATTTCGAATGAATGCAAACACACTTTTCAGATTTAGGACAGTAAGAACACAATTTTGACACAAAATTTCAGTTTCAATGATTTTTTGAATGTTTAAAAACCTTAATCCAAGCAATCACAAGACCAACTTTGACTGTAATTTTGAAGGTGTTAGAATTGATAAAATCAGCCAAAATTCTGGATTTTAGCAGGAAAATACAGTAAGATCTTGCTCCCGAAATTTCGAAAAAAATGTCGGGGACGATGGCGCTCGGCGCCATGGTCCTCACAACTTCTTTCCAAATTTTCAGGGATGAAAGATATTGTGATTTTATTGCGGAATCCAAAGTTACAGCTGATTTGGAGATGTTTTGATCGGTCAAATTGTCAGACAAAGGTTGAATCAAGAGGGTTTCAAAAATTAGGGTTTTGACATTTAACTACTTAATTTTCAAAATTAAAGCACAGATATGAATTGATAATTTGTAATAGAAGGGCAGATCTGAAACAAGCATTAATGATTAAATATTTCACAAGTTTAATTACTTAAAAAGAAAATTTAGGGTTTTTATGCAATCACCTCTAAAATTTTGCAAAAGATCAAACATGGAAATGTAATCAATTTTTTCAGATCTAAGCATGAAAAATCAGAAAGGATGTTCACATCGGGTTCACCAAAATGTAAAGCGGAAAATCGCAATCGAACCCTAGTTGGTCTCCCCTCTTCCAACTCCGAGGAGAGAGAAGGGAGGTTCGCTAGGATTCGATGGTTTTCACTTAGGGGAGAGACTTTACATTCAAAAGAGGGGTTGAAACTCATAAGATCCAATCCCACACAATGTAAGATTGGATGCTAAATGAATTTCAAGGGTTAGGAAAGCAAGGCTACCCTCTTTTGTAAAGAATGTTGTTAAGGAAATTAAGCTAGGAATGCATAGAAAGTCATAAAGATTCGCTTATAAACTGAGTTCGGGTTATAGGATGAAGCTGCGGACCTGAAATTAGTAGTAAAATGTCGATACGACGCTGTCCTGCAAATTTGAGCAAAAGTTGTTGGGACGATGGTGCCCGGGGCCACGGTCCTTTGAAAAATCCACGAAACGAAGTGGGATCTGTTCGTCTCTGCACAAGGATTCAAGATCTTCAATCTCAGCCGCGTACCTGCAATCTACACACAGAAAAGCAAAGACGATTGGGGGGTTAGGGATTAGGGGTTTGCCTTTAGGTCAAACCCCGGTTTTGGAATTAACCAAGAAATGAGCAAGTGCTGTAAATGTAAATGACTGTAATGCAAAACAAGTACTAATACCTTGTTCTAAGGATGTTTGTATCCTTATGTGCGAAGGTTTAGATGTTGTTGTTTGTTGTATGTTGTAGTAGCATGTAGTAAGTGATCT
Source organism: Cryptomeria japonica (assembly GCF_030272615.1). Lineage (NCBI taxonomy): Eukaryota > Viridiplantae > Streptophyta > Pinopsida > Cupressales > Cupressaceae > Cryptomeria > Cryptomeria japonica. Next base: position 753,244,856 of record NC_081411.1, on the reverse strand, counting down.
CCTCTTCAATGGTTGAATCCTTGTCTTGAATGCAACACTTAGCCTTGAATGGAGACTTGAAATGATCAATTGCTTGAAGGAATGCTTGAATGCTTGAATGCTTGAGTATAATTTCCACGCCCTTTCCCATCATGTCGAATGAAAGAGGAAAATGTAGTTTATATACTTGTCAATTAGGGCTGATAGACTGATTTTCCCGACCTTAGGCCGACCAGGAAAGTTTAATTTCCAATTTGCAAACAAAAAGACCCGAGACCCCTTAGGAGACCGGGCCCAAAATAGGACCCAGGGACCAGGGCGCTGTGCGCTCTGGTCCTGAGGGACCAGGGCACTGGGCGCTCTGGTCCCACCTCCCAGGACAACAGGGTGCAAGGAGGTTCAGGTCAGGGTACTTGAAAAATGCAGTTTTTGGTGTCGTGAGCAAGTTTCGGGGTCTCCATTCAGGTTGCATGTTGCGTCGCCATCGTGAAGACCGAAATGCAGTCGAAATTGCAAGTGTCACAATTTTAGGACGCTACAGTTCCTCAAATCCGAAAATAGAAGCCTTGCACAATGTTTCCAAAAACCAATCAATGAAGCCCCAATGGTTGTGATACCATGTGAGATTTTGCCAAGATCAAGGGCACAATGAAAAGGATAAAAGAGAGACAAAAGAATGACAAGAACAAAGTGTATTCTCATTAATATGCAAATGATCAACTGGATTAACCAATATAATGAATATAGGTCTGCTTATATAGGCAAGGCCATATGGATGTACGAGCACACAACCATGACATGTGGCCCAATGAGAAACAAGGGTAGGTAATAAATACTAGGGGTAGGTAGGAGAAATAATATAATATTCCACAAGAGGTGGATGACCCACCGAATGTGGAGTGTAATAGCAAAATAAAACCACAAAAGGTGGAATTTCTCCTACAAGCTATATCCCTATGTACACACTTCCCTAAGTGTCTCAAATCCAAACTACGAAGAGATGCATTATCCTAAGTTAACTTAAGTAAAGTGTATCCATAATGAATATTTATTTACACCAACACTTTTGCTTTTGTTTTTCCAATAGTTTTCCCATTAGTTTGTCAACTCTAGAATCTTGTTCAAGGCCTCTAATGGTGTTATTGACTACTTCTTCATCAACATCTATGTACCCAAATATTTGAAATATTGAATCATTGCCGTCCATTTGTTTTGTCTTCTCAACTGCTTGTGTTGAGCTCTAGTCCAAACCAGCATGTGATTGATTTGAAAACTTCCCAAGTTTTTGATTTTCTAAAATGCAACTCAATAGGTGATCATCGATTTAGGAAGCTAAGCATTGTTGATTTTACCACTGTTATTAGTGCATTGTGATAAGGCGCCTTTTTGTTGAAAATAATGTGCTTGCAAATTTCTTCATCAAACTCCATTCTGTAACCACATAAATAGTGATGAAAATGGTGTAGGAATGTTCTATATTGTAACAAGATCTTGCGATAGAATTTCCTCTTCTTCAAGATAGCCTTCCAACTTGGTTTTCTTTTCTTGAGGTGATATCTAAAAGTCATATAAGCATCTAATGATGTATAAGTTGTTTGATTCCAATGTGAGTGCAATCTTTATTTTGATAAAAACCTAAGTCCAAAGAGGAACGATATATCCAAGATAATGAACAAAGGTTGATATGATCAAGTTTCGTGATAAAGGATTTGATATATCCTGATAAGAAATTGATAATGATGCTGATTTGCACTTGAGATGGTTGAATCACTAACTTGTTGGATGTTTATGCTTATAAAAACCTTTGGAAAATAGCCTATTTGATTGATAACTTAATTGTTTGACTAATTTGAAGACCTGTGACATTTGAAAATAAGCCTCCTCGAAAAAGGGTATCTGAAAATGATGTTAAAATTTTGGTCTACTATGTGGAAATGCTCACGGTTGTAGATGTGGGAAAACAAATGCACTAACCTATTGATCAAAAGCATTGTTCTACACAACAAATGTGTTTCTTTGTTAAACAAAAGCATTGTTCTATGCAGTTAAAGTGAGAACCTAAGATGCAAAAGCATTGTTTCAATTTTAAAAGTGTTGTCTTGTTGAGAAAATGTGTGATCCTAAAGGTCAAAAGTGTTGTACTGTTGATCAAAAGCATTGTTTTAAAATGCAAAAGTGTTGTTCTAAATTGCAAAAGTGTTGTTTTGCATTACAAAAACATGATTCTTACCGTGTCAAATGAAATTTTCAATTTTCCAGCAAGTTGTCGGATTTTTGACTTATTTCAGACTGGCGATTTTCCAAGTTTTTGACCATTTTGAGAATATTTTGTAGACATAAAAGACACAATGTTTAGAAAGCAAAGTGCACAAGCAAGCACGGATCCTATGGTAGGCTAAGACAATAATTTTTGAATCTCACATGGGGTTTCCCCTGAGGCTACGCCATTCAAAGTGAATATTTAGGTGCTTGACCCCACTAGCTCCACCCTCGACACTCACTTCTCTAGGGCAGCCAAGCACTAGTTTCCATGAAAACTCCCCATGGAAAACTACATATCTCTACTAAGAACCATATGTGTGTGAGCTGCTTCAGAGGTTTGGCCTTCTGCGCCAACAATTAGAAGGATTTTGGCAACTAATACAAAAGGGTTTTTAGTAAGGGCTTCTGATCATGTGTCCATACATGCGACACTCTACACTTTGTAAATATAGAAGGTTCACAGCCTATAGAGGTTGTGCTCCATAGGGTATATAGGGAAACATAGTGTCAGTATGAACTAATCATCACATGTTGTCCATAGACATGATTTATTTAGAGTGGATCAGAAGGACTCGGTATTAGCCTGTTTCCACTTGGGTCGTTCCCCTTTCACTGGCCTCCTCAAGGTAGCTTGGGAAGGTAGGCCCTCGAAAGGCCAGTAAAACATGAAATAAAAGGAGGTCTAGCTTTCTAATCACCATATTAGGGTGAGAGCATACTCACCTACTACTTTTAAACAAGCATGATAGACAATGGTTCTTTCACCCTTTAAATTGCCTATGTGCAACTACCTTACCGAAAACACATGATGCAAGTTGCATGCTATTCATTTACCCCTTAGTTAAGCTAGGTGAAACATGTATGATTTTTTACTTCCCAAAATACTCCTAGTTAAAATAAATAACAAAATGCACTAAAGTTGCTCAAAATAAAACCTGCAAACACACAAGTAAAAAATTTACCAAAATTGGTCTTGGATGGTCGAACCTACAAAGATCCGTTAGCATACAAATTATAAAATTCCAATTTTTTTGCAGAGTGAAATGAAAACGCTAAAACAACAAAAGCACTATCCTATTGAGAAAAAGTGCTAACCTATGCAATGAAAGCGCTAAACTACTAAGTAAAAGTGTGATTTCTTAAGCAAAAATGCTAACCTAGGAAGCAAAAGCGCTAACATGTAAGACAAAAACGCTAAGATGTGCAATGAAAACACTAACTTAAAGAGAAAGGCGCTTGAAATTTGATTTAGATTTTCAATTTGATCTTTGCATGAGAATTGATTTAAATATTGATTTTTAAAAAAAAAAATTATCGGTAATATTTATAAATTTATTAAATAAAGCTAAAACAGTACATCTTCATCCATATTTTAACTATCAAACCACTTTTCCCGAAAAAACACCCATAAAAAACTCCAAACCACCCATCAACAAAAAGAAATTCACAACCAGTAACCTACTCAAACTCCACACCCCACTACTATGAGCATGGAAATGCCCATATACATCAGTCATACAAAATTTTGGCATATATACTATTTAAACAATTTCTAATAGAAAGTTAAAGATATTCAAATAAAATCGAACAAAAAATAGGAAATTGGCACCAAGAGGTACCCTAGCCCATAGTATCTTCATCTCTCTTTCTTTGTCACTCCTGCAATTGAGGTGATCTAAACACCACCCACCCTGTCCTCACCATCAATTGGTCTAATTGCCAGCAACTCATTTTGCTTGGTCATTTCTGCATAAAGACGCCTAGTTATCGGTGGCTTCCTTCGCACCTCATCCACCATCCCACATTCCTCTTGTGCCTGCCTGATAATCTCCTCCAATTCCATGATTTGAACATACATTTTTAGGCCCTCCCACCCCCTCCTCGCATCCTCATGAAATCTAGCTTTTACTTATTCTTGGTGTCGTTGAAAGGGAATCCGCATATGCTTGCCTCTAAGTTCTGCATGCTCCTCTGGGATGCCTTCTGAGACATTAAAGCCCCATCTTGAGACCTCTCACTCCAACAGAGATTTCATGTTTAGCAAGTAATCTTTCGGCACTGTCGTCGTCATCACACTTCTAACTTCTGCATGGGAATAACTGAATTCAAGCCCCCACACCATAATTAGGGAGTAGATATCTACCCTTGTTCTGTATTTGTGACCAATGACTGCCACCTCCTGGCCTAGAACCAGTTGAACCGCCCTCGAGAACAAGGGATCCCTCGCAAGAAACATATTTTGCAATCATTTTTCAGGAGCTGGACCCCAAAAGGCAGGCACGAGTTTAGAAGTTTTGAGTGTGAAGTTGGCTTCCATTTCGAGCACCACAAAAAACCGTCAATCTCTGCCAAAAAAAATTGTCAATCTCTGCAAAAAAAACCGCTTTCACCAACACCAAATTTGCTCATCTGTCACAATGAATGAGCGTACATTAGATCATTATAACTATTAATGTATTTCTCCCAATTCAATCCATCATTGCAGAGGAATTCAACATTAATTGCCCGTAATACTCGAGCCAACCTAGGCACATGAACAAAAATAAATAAAAATGCATGTCGTACATTTCAAGTTTGTCATCGATATTGTACTTAGTAGGCCATCTTAACTCCATTGAATGTTGTCATCATTACCATCCTACCACCTCACCTCTCCCTTCACTAAATTGCATGCCACATTGGACAACCGATCAACAATGACATTTTCACTTCTCCTTACATGAGAAATACAAAAATCATGAAAGGTTTTCAATTTTGAGAAAATAAAGGTGATAAAATTATTTAATGTCCATCTCGAGGTTACTCCTTTCATGATTGCGTTAACCACAACTTGAGAATCTCCCTCCAAATGGACTTTTGAAACCTTCATGTTAACTACCAAATCAGTTGCTAATAGAGCCGCTTGCACCTCTGCATCATTATTAGTTCCATCTTGTACCCGTTTTGCACCTTTGAATAGAACATTCCTTTCATCATTACGAGTCACACATCCCATCCCATAAATACCTGGATTGCCCCTAGAGGCCCCATCAAAGTTGATCTTAACCCATCCTTGCTCCAATTTTGACCAAAATTCCCCCTTTTGTCCATGGTCCTTACAAAAAGGATTAACCCTTGGAAACCCATGAACGGATCTGATTTGAATCAAAGGCCACCTGGCTTGAATAAAGTTGTCTACCAAGCCATACAGATGTTTCAAAAAATAATGATTAATTGTTGCTGAAGAAGTAAATTCAGAAATAGCCCTCCCCACCCTATCACATACTCTATCCAACATCTCTTCTTTATCTTGGAATACTCACCCATTTGTTTCTTTCCATAAATCCCATATAACAATTGAAGGTGAGATAGTCCATACACTCGAGAGGGTTGATTTCCTATACTTCAAGAACTAACTTTTGAAAAGATCAATTACGTTATCTGGAAGAGAAATTTCCCACCCTAGTTTTCTTAATAAGAATTCCCATGCTCCCTGGGCCATGTCACATTGTAACAACAAGTGGTCCAATGATTCTTCCCTTTCTTTGCATATAACACACTGGAATGAGCCATTGAAACCCAACCTCTTCAATCTATCTCCTGTCAAAATTCTTCTTTTCAAAACTAGCCATGAAAACACCCCCGCCTTAGGTAGGAACTTAGAACTCCAACATAGCTTCCAAGGCCACTCTGTTTGAGTTTCTACATTTTCAATAAGATTATAACCTACTTTGATTGAATGGTTCCCTGATTTTCATCCACACCATTTAAGGACATCATCTTTTAGACCAATTACTGGTGAGTACTTTTCCAAAATCCTGCTAAACAAAAATTTTAACTAAAGAGATAGCAGTAGAAAATCAACATCCTTCCATTTCCACTCATCCACTCCATTACTTCTCAGTTTAACCAAATAATCCCTAACTTTTGGTCCCCAGAGAGCCTCAGTCACATGTCTGATTTGAGCTACCTCACCCCTAAGAGACAAAGAAGGTCTACCATCCCATGAATTCATTGAGAAAATTTCTTTCTCCCCATTCCCCAATTGCCATGTGTGATCTATTATCACTTTCCTACAAGTCAGCAAAAAATTCCATATTGTGGATCCTCTCGGGGGGTCCCGAACTGTAAAAAATCTTTCTATATTATTTGAGTCCAAATACTTGTGTTTCAGGATTTGGACCCATTTTTGGTCTGGTTTTTCATACATTTGCCATATCAATTTTGCACCCAAAGCTTCATTCAACAAGCTCCACTTTCTAAGACCTGCACCACCTACCAATTTTGGTTGACAAAATTTATCCCATGCAACCAATGGGATCTTATCTTGCTCACTCTTACCATTCTAAAAGAATTTCCTCATAAACTAGTTGATACTTCTTACAATTTTTTTGGGACTTTAAAGCACATCATGGAGTATATAAGCATTGCAGATAATACATATTTTAGTAACAACAATCTTCCAGCCGACGTAAGCCATTTACTCTTCCATCCTTCTAATTTATTTACACAACTGTCCATCAATCTTTGCCACATATTCATTTGATTTGATCCCCCAAACAGCGGGAGCCCAGGAATCTGCCCAGGAAGGATCCATCCTTGACACCCAAAATTCTAAGAATCTCTCTCTGCTTCCTCAAATCGGTGTTAAAAGAGAAAATATCTGATTTAGCCCAATTTACCTGTTGCCCAGATGCCTCACAAAAAAACATCAAGAGTTTTTTTTATGATGCAGGCTTCCCTAAACGAAGCATCCCCAAAAAGTATTGCGGCATCTGTAAATTGCTGATGAGTGACCGCTTCGACACTAGCCGCAACAAGAACACCTTTCCACTTGTCTTCGCTTCCCAAATGCTGAATAAATCTTCCCAAAACCTCTGCCAATAGAATAAAGAGGAAGGGAGAGAGAGGATTAGTTGGCCGCAAACCTCTGGATGACTGGAAAAAGCCTTGCGGGCTCCCATTAACAAATACAGATATCCACGATCCATCAATACACGCCTTCACCCAGCTAATCCAATGAGAGGAGAAACCAAACCTTTCCAAAACTTGGAAAAGGAAATCCCGATCCACCATATCATAAGCTTTCCTGATATCCAATTTGATTAACATCCGCTCCACCTTTGCTTTTCTTATTGTATGGATAGCTTCATGAGCTATTATTATGCCTTCCATAATCGATCTTCTTGGAACAAACCCACTTTGCTCCTCCAAAATAAAAGACTTCGGAAGAGGTTTCAATTTGTTCATGATAACTTTTACAATCACTTTATACAAGACATTAAAAATAGAAATTGGTCTGAAATCCCTAGAAGAAGCCAGTCTCTCGACTTTGGGGATCAAGACAAGAAAAGTACAGTTCAATTCTTTAGCAACCCATGCGTTAACTCTCACTTCTTCCACCACCTACCAAACTTCATGGCCTACCACATCCCAAAACTGCTAGTATAAATATGTCAGAAACCCATTAGGCCTCGGTGCCTTGTCCCCCACCATTGAAAAAACTGTATGTCTCACTTCTTCGATCAGAATAGGTTTGCAGAGTATTTGGTTCTGAATTTCTGAGATAACTTGGGGAATATTATTTAGAAGCACATCTTGATGTTGAATATTTAAACTCTGGTCCTTTGTCAGAAGTTCCATAAAGAAATCCACCGCTTCCTTATTAATATCCTCAACCTTATCCAATACTACATTTTCCCTACTCTTGATGGAGGTTACTTTGTTCTGGGATCTTCTGACCTTTACCGAATTATGAAAAAATTGTATTTCTATCACCTTCCTTTAACCAACCTTCACGGGACTTTTGTTTCCAATACACCTCTTCTCTAGCCAAAATGTTATTGTATTTAGACTTAAAAGGATCTTTTCCTTGTTGTAAGTTTCCATTGACATGCCCTGGTCCATAATAACCATTTGCAGATCTTCAAGCTCTACTTCTATTTCATCTCTGTTCACAAAGATATTCCCAAACTTAACCCTGTCCCATTCCTTTAACTTCCCTTTAAGAAACTAAAGTTTCTTAAAAAAATTTGAATGCCCGTGATCTATAAACCCCAGGGGCTTCTATCTACCAATAATTGATTAAGTATTTAAGACCAAAGTCCCTTAACCATATTTTTTTCAAATTTAAAAGGACATCGAATCAGAATACTATCTAGGCATATCAAGAGTTCTATAGGGAAATGATCTTAAGCA